>NC_055994.1:78021640-78321640 GCF_018446385.1 Zingiber officinale
GAGAATATTCTTCTGGAAACTTATTCAAGGACCATCATGTCTCCCAGATCATTTATAACAGTATATTCTTTCATTATCCTCAGTAATAACAGAAGCTATAAACGATAAAAGAGGTATACATGTGGATATAGGGAAGATTCCTTGGATAATTATTGCACATTACTTAGGTTGTACACTTCCCTTTACCTAACAAACTCTGACACACTTTGTCACCTCATGATTGCGAAGGATATGAGGTGGTATATAAAGGGGGAGCCCTGGGTGAAGGTACGTTTCTGAACATCTGCCACTTTACTCTCGCGTGCACGTTCTCTACTATTCTTCATTCACTCGACCAAACTAGTACTGATTTGAGCGTCGGAGGGCCTTTGCCAGGGACTCTCCCCCCTGGTTTCTAGACGCTGACGTTTTGTTGGCCTAGCTGGTGTGCGCAGGAGCAGAAGGAAGCCTTTCCGTGGAGTAAAAGGTCTTCTTCTAGTCAACCATCAATCTACCATGCCCGGCACACCATCTCTGTAGTTTTCAGGCAGGATCAATTGTCCACTTCATTCTATCTACAAAACCAGTGTGTGTGAAATCATGACATTATAGGACTTTTTTGAAAGCACATAACATCATAACTTTGAGTGGGAAGTCATGGCCTATCAAGATGCCATGTTGTTTTTTTGTTTTCTGCCTGCCTTCATAAGATAGAGAATTTGGTAGTTTATAATCTGCAAGAGATAAAGTATCAAGGGTGAAAACTGAGATGACTCCCCTTTTATCTAAATGATTATTATGGCAGCTTTGCTTTGCTACAATAAATGATTAAAATGACACCATTTGGATTTTCATCAAAGAGACACCCCTCTTTTCCAAAATGCCTTGGTCATCCTCCCCTCCATCGAAATTGTTGATGTGGATCCCCTGGTCTGCCTCCCCTCATCAGTTAACACCATAGTTGTGTCTCCCTCCCCTTGTTTGCATTCCCACCTCCTTGAGCTTGTTGCTACAAATGTGTGCGAAGTTGTGAGCTTCATCGCGTGCAAGGTCTCAACAACCATTGTGTGTCAGGTTGTGGCTGTTGTTGATCGTGAGATCGCAGTCACTACCATGCACGAGGTCGCCACCACGTGCATGAGGTCGTGATTGCCCTCACCACCAACTCCTTCATTGTTGGTGACCATGCTGCCTTCCTCCTCTGTGTGAGGTAGCGTTCACGACCTTGTATGTGGAGTCAAAGACTCAAAGGGGGAGTGAAGAGAGACAGGGGGGCGGGAATGTGTGCTGCCGTGTAGTGGCCATGATTATGATGTTGATGGAGGGGAGGATGATGGGTACATTTTGGGAAAATAGGGTGCCCCTTTGATAAACATCCAAAATAGGGCTCTTTTGATTTGGATTAAAAGGGGTGCCCTTTTTATTTTTGCCCAAATATCAACCTACTATACTCAATCAAGATAAATTTGAATCCTTAACAGAAAAAGGTCATGCTATGTTATGGAGAACACACAATCAACTATTTCATATACAAAATATAGCTCTTTACATTAAATGAAAGGAAAAGAAATATTTGATAGTGTAAACTTGTAATGGTTGCAATATGATCCTTTTGAAATTTGAACTTCATTAATTTTGTAAGACAAGTAAAAGTGCTCCATAAGATTTTGCTTATATCATGGAATGCTATCTATGGATAAGCACGCTTCTTTTTCTCAATGTAAACTAAAAAGTTATTGTCCTTCTGTCACAGATAATTGGGATTGAAAATTCCATTAGATAAATCTTGTTGAATGGTAATTTGATTGGGTTCTTACATAGCTTCCCTCCGCCTTGAGCATCACCATTTAATCTATTCAAGACATAAACAAGTATTAGCATATCTTTGCGTCTTGTTCTATATTTTTTTCTCAAGTTTTATTCTTGAAACGTTGCAACTAATTTTTAGATCCTGGCGCCAGTGCTGACCTTGCTGTTTTACTTATGCAAGAAGGACTTGCTCACTTGTTCCTTGTAGGGAGAAGGTACTGATACTAAAACAATTGAACTCAGAAGTATCCTGAAGACCCTTGCTACTTGAATTTTTTTTATTACTTATTTTACTAGACTACCTGTAAGAATGTCATTACCTACATGCTTTAGAACATTTTACCTTGCACTTATTGCCATAGATCTTCTAGAAAGTGTTTCTGTGTCATTCTTTTTGGTCTATTTTATTGCTGGCCATTACTAATAAGATAGTATGGATTACTTGTTACCTCAAGCTCCTTTTGTTTTGTTTCTCAGTCTAATAAAAAATATCCTCAACATGGTTTGAGAAGTCACTTTCTATGCTACCTTCTCCGCTTATCGAGATGTTCAAAGAATTTGACACCTAACATTACACTGTGTGTGTCTGCATGCCTTGAAACTAATTAATTAACTAGTTGATCTATCATGAATCAGCATAACTACTACTCGTGCCCGAATAGAGACCTCTATTCCTCGTAAGCATGGACCTGCAGTTGCTGGTTATGAATCGGTATGCTCTATTCATGTGACTGGTCTTGGCGATGTCCTTTGAAGCAGAAATTAATAGGATCTCTTTAATTTTCAGGCTTTGAAGAAATTTTTTGAGAATGTTCTCCAGGTAACTTCACTGTTTTACATCCTTTTTAACTAATTTTCTTTGGAAGTTATATCAAGGTTAAGTGAGAAAGCTTCATATCCAGTCTGCTTGTTGGGCCTGATAAATGATGCATCTCATACAGGCTTTTCTGAAGCATATTGACTTTAAAGTTGTCCAATGCGTAGTACTTGGAAGTCCAGGCTTCACAAAGGTTCAATCAATCAGCTTCTATAAAACAACATTTTGCGCAGCTTGTGTGTCATATCTGATGACCTTGATGATTCTGCTACACTGCTATTTTCTTAACATTTGTGCTCTTATATTTATTCTTCTCGGTTGGATTTTTTCCATTTATGCCAAAATTTCAAGTTTAACTTAAGAAATAGCTTTGTAAATCATAAGGCCTTAAAAAATCTGTGAAACAACATATTTTTTCTTTGCATGCTATGATACTTCTACTTGTTAAATTCTGACAACCTGATGGTTCATTATTAACCTTTAAGAGAAAAAATGAAGAAAATATTATATCTATCTCAAGTCTCAATTGTTATTAACAAAGAAAATGTATCACCCTACTAAATCCTACCAAAAACAGGCTCCTATCTCAAAGGTATTTCTAATGGCAAGTTAGCGCCATTAAACTACACTCATATTGAATCTTTAGGATAGTAGCTTCAGTTAAAATAGGATTTATATGAGTTGGGCAACTAAACTTACACAAAAGAGATTAAAATCAATAAATATTTATGGAGAAGCTGGTAGGTCTATTCCAAACATATTGAAGGCTCAAGGAATCCTTGGATCAACAATCTCTCTTGGTCAACTAGCATGCGATCGCAGTCTATTCAGGCTAGCCCAAACAATTGAGTAGGACTTCACATGGATCATATGGTTTTTTTTATGGAGATTGGTCCTATTTCTAGAGTTTAATACCAGAACAACTCCATTTTGTCAAAAGGCTGATTCTATCTTAACATACTTATTTCTCTCAGGGACCCTTCGTGTATTGAGGATAGAAGTGGGAGTAGCTTCAATGAGAGGTTAATACGCTATAGATCGGGTATCAAGCTCCTTGAACTCTTGATGTTGACACAAATGTTGAGGAGAATTTAAGATTATAGAATCACTTTTGTAGTTGAATTTTACTTCAGTGAGTCTATGCTCCCCTTTCACAGTTTGGGTATTGTTAGACATGGGTGTTTCTTTTTAGTCTGAAACATTTTAGTTTGTTAAAAAAAATTCAACTTATGCATCTGCAATGCTTGAAGAAATTGAAGTTTAATTTGGCACGTTTTCTTGTGCTGTATTTGTTATTCAACACTTGCTTTTTTATGTTGCATTACAGGATCAGTTCCGTGACTACTTGCTTTTAGAAGCAGAACGAAGAGACTTGAGAGCCATAATAGAGAATAAATCACGCATAATTCTTGCTCACTGTAATTCTGGATACAAGTGAGTCCCTAGCTCTTGTTTGAATTATATTTTTCTCCTGAGTAAGACAGCCGAGGCCAAAAATATCTTTTAAGATTGACATGAATACAAGTAGTAAAAACTTAGAATACAATCAAGATAAACTTACCTAAAAAAACACCAGCAACTATCCAACTAAAGCAACCTTGAATATTAAAGACTTCATCAGCAGATTGCCAGTGCCCTCATGGATCAAAAAAGCAATAGCCTTTCTAGCATACATTGTTACACAGCTGCTCCTCTATCCATCACACATCTTGACCCTGGTTTCTTAGGCCCCAAAGCAGAATTAGAATAAGTGGTCTTTATCCTCATGAAGTCTATGATGATGCACAAGCAGTACTAATGCTCAATGGTAACTCCACACTGGCAATTTTAAATTTGAATTATTTTAATTACTTATGGTTTGTTGAAATTAAATATGGAGTTTGAGTTGTTTACACCTCACAGGAACTATATAAAAGATAACATCTTCTTTTAAAAACTTGTCTTTTACTTGTTATTTAAAGTCTGTCCATGGAAGCTTCAAAATGTTCTCTTCTTCAGTAGATATTTCATGCTTGTAACTTGAATTTTGTCATCAGTAAGTTAGTTGACTTGAATGCCAAGTACCTATTAGCACAATCATAGCCACCCACTAGTGAAAGTCCCTCTTGAACATCTATATATTAGCACGAAACAACATCTTTATTTTTCCACACTCAGCCTGTGGCCATATTTGCACTATTTCCCTGAGTTAAACTATGTTGGACCTTGCTTGATGGGGATGCATATTTGCTTTCACTTGTTGTTTGGACCTCACGTTTTGACATTCTAAGCATTTGCTTGAAACTGTATCATCAACATTGTGAATGAGAAGGTTTTCGTAATTCATTTTTTGTTCATTTTTTTGCAGACATAGCTTGAAGGAGGTGTTGGATGCCCCATCAGTAATGACTTTAATAAAAGACACAAAAGCTGCACAAGAGGTAGTAACATGTTCAAAGTAGTATGAATGTCTTGTCTTGTCTGTTTTTCAAATTTGTGCCTTGTTTTTCATATCATGGTTTCATTTTTTTATCCACATCTTTTTTGTGATAACGTGTTAGAATATGTAAAGAATTCATTTCTTTTTCAGGTTCGCACTTTGAAGGATTTCTATGCTATGCTTTCAAATGTAAGCCATCTTGAACTACTGCTGGCATGAGCTTGAAGCATTTGTTTTTCGTAAAAATGAAAGCTTCTTTTTTATACATTAAAAAAAAACGATAGCATATGAAGTTACAAACCTACGTTGACCTATATATAAATTATCCTTGTCACTGAAGGCTTTGCTAATTAAACTAAGAGAATTTAATCGACCACTTTTTGTTAGATTTGTCACTGCAGTGTCTGTTTAAATTCACAGTTTTATGCTTCTAATGGAGATGTTGAAACATGAAAGTCATTTAAAAAACTTTAAGCTCATTAACATGAAGTCTTGGTGATACTTTTTTCAGACCATAATTATATTATGCTTGATGCCATCTTCTTTGAAAGTGCAAACCATGTGCATATACAGGATTCTGCACGTGCTTGTTATGGACCAAAACATGTTGAGATTGCGCATGAGCGAATGGCCATCCAAACACTTCTGATTACAGACAGTCTTTTTAGGTAAAACATATTCTTTTACTACTCCATTCTCCATTTATGCATTATAGTCATTCTATGTCACATAACCCATTTGTTCACGCTCTTGTTGCAATTATGTGCATAAAAGTAGTCCTAGAATGATATTTTTGACAAATTTGCAAACAATTGTTTAATTTGTGAAATTACCATATGCTTGTTTGCCTTGCCAACTAATAATCTTGACAGCAACTTTGTGATGATCTGATCAAGCAGAAATGTACTAAACTATGAAAACCAGTTAAGGAAACATTTGTCACAATGACTCACCATATACTATATTATAATATCAGTTCTTTGTTAAAGAATAATATTTTCCCATCTTAAAACAAATTCTCATCTTGCTTGTAAAGAAAAAAATCGGACTTAAAAGTTCCAGACCCAGTTCATTGACAAACCTATAGGAACTTAGCAGCCTGAACTTTTATGCACCGTCACATATCAAGGCTACATTTATTTTGCGTGTAGGATTTTGAACAAATTTCTCTCCCCATCTTGTCGATGACCCTCTCCCTCCCCCTCTATCCTGGTGTGCTTGACACCATCCAAAAATCCTATCTTTTTCACCAACACAAGCCGATTAAGGTTATCACAAAGCGAATGGATTTCTCTCCCCATCTCACCCCCCTCGTTCCCCTTCTCTCTCCGTCCACCTCTCTCTTGGTGTGCTTTGACACCATTTGGAAACCCTCTGTCTTTTTTTGTCAACACAAGCCAATTAAGGTGAAACACACGGCAACTTTGAGTTTCGCAAAAACACAATTGTTATCTCCTCATGGATGATCTTCTTTACATAATGATAAATTTTCCTTCACTTGGCAATCTATAAATTTTTTAATATATTGCTTAACCTTATACATTGAAGAAATCATATTTCAGATTATTAATATATATATCATATTAACTTATTTTGCGTAGTTGAAGATAGTCGCAACCGCTTCAAAAGCACAGCCATGCTGATTTCTCTACATTGATAGACTATGCTCTCATAGCAATTGATGCTATGGGAGTATAGTTCTCAATTTGTTTGATAGCGAAGTATAATTTACCATTTGGATATTTTCTACTAGTTCCTTTTGATAAAGTTAGAGTCACTAATAATTGCATATGTGATTGAGAATCTAAGATCAAGAGACTCAAGGATTAAGAATAAACTAGTCAATTTTCCTATAAAGGATGTGACTTTGATACTATGATTGTGGTGCCATTGCAACTTTGATAATAAAAAAATAATTGGTAGGCTATTCGAAAATCACTTTATAGATTGATTCTGGAGTGTCAGATTAATTCTGGCAATGACACAGCTTTGATACTATGATCATGGTGTTGTGGTCGCTTAGGTGTTATTAACAAAAATGTGGAGACTTGTAGCTTTCTCATTTAGAGCTTTGGTACTTAAAAAATAACTTGTGGATTATTGAAAAGCACATCATAGATTAGTGCCATAGTGTCCAGTTGATTCTGGTGATGACACTATATTTGTAATGACATTGTCCATCTTCTCAACCATTCTCTTCCCTTGAAAAAAATTATACAGTACTAGGGGCCCTAGTGAAGTACATAGAGGATTTTAAACACTTACAAGAGCACAATCACTATTGTAGTTCGTAATTTTTTTTAATATCAGAACTGACCACTGCTGCAGATAAAACAGGTACCAAACCCACCTAACCAATCAATTTACAGTAGTGGTCAATTATAACGCCAAAAATTAAGAACTGCAGTTGCCTAATTGTATTCGTGTAATTAAAATCATCTGTGTATCTCTAGGGCTTATGGTACCATATTTTTTTTCTACTAGAAGAGAAGATTTACAATACCATTAATCTGACCAATATGGTCTCATCACCTGAATCAATTGACACTGATACATAATGCACTTTTAAAGTAGTTTACATGTTATTTTTTAACTGCCAAAGTTCTAGATATGAAAGCTACAAATGTTCTTCGTTTGTTAATTACATGAAGTTGCCATGATACTACAATCCTAATATCAAAGCTACATCATTTATAATAAACTTAAGTAGTGTATGCTTAATTGTTAAGAACTGTCTCTCTTGATCTCAATTTTCAATCATATATATAATTGTTTATGACTCTAATTTTATTGAAAGAAATAGTAAAATGTATCCAAATGGTGAGACAATTACCATTCTGTGTTGTCTCTTGGTCAACTGTACTTTGCTGCCAAAATATTTGCGAGCTTTATTTACATGGCATCAACTACCTATGAGAGGACTCTTTTTTCTTCCAGCACTTTCTATTAATTTGTAAAAACCTTTATTGGGCATTCTTGTTGAGGTGGCCGCAACTATTATTCTTTCTTTGGCAGTTTTTTTTGTCATAATTTCACAATACAACAAATACAAACATAATATTGTATTAATATTCAAATTTAATTTATCAACGTATAAGGCTAACTAATGCATTTAAAAAAATTTATCTATAACCAAGGGGTAGAGAAGTGCAAAACTCAAAGCTGGCTAGTGTTCTGCTTGACTTGATTGGCTTGCTTTGCCGAAGAAACTGGGATTTTGATAACATGCTTTAAAATAAAAATAAAAATCCATTACGGTTAAAAAATATTAGAAGTTCTATCCAAGCAGGACAGATGTGCACGAAAGGGGGCCTCAACTAGCTTCTGTGTGAAAGAGGCCTTCACCAAGTTCTGCCCCTATTATACCACTAGATGTCATATTTTGATGGAGCAAGACAAGGGAGACAGTAAATAGGCTTATGGAAGATATGCAAGCTAGTGGTGGCCTGATTTTAGTTGGCCACTATGATGTATAATTATTTACATTCTCACAAAGACAAAATTTCAAATTTGGGCCTTTGTAAATTTTATTTCTTGAAGGAAAAAGTTGCAAACTTGAAGCTGACTGACCTCTTGTACCCGACTTTCTAAAGTAATATTGCTGTCATTTGATGAACATTTTTTGTCAATGAGTTCAAATGCATTTGAAGGCAAAATTTTATTAGAGGACTGATAACAAGAAAAACCTTTGGCCTCTTGGAAAGCAAAAGAAATAGGCACATTTACACCACAGTAAGAAGCAAATAATTCATATGCTATATATTCATTATGTTGCTTTTTTCAAGAACTATACGTGACAATTGTTTGCAATTAGTCGACTGCTTATGAAGGCTTGGATTTAGCAAGTTCCTTCATAATCTGTTTAGTTGATTATCTATTTATGCTATATCTGAATTTTAGAATTGCAGGATTTACATTTCTTTTGCTAATTATATTGCTATATTTACGTAATTTTTTTTTTTCCTCAGAAATTCTGACATTGCCACAAGGCAAAAATACGTTAACTTAGTTGAATCAGTGAAGGAATCAGGTGGCAATGCGCTTATTTTTTCCTCAATGCATGTATCTGGAGAACGTAAGTTGTGTAATTGGATATATTCTTTTCATTGTTACTTGTCTCTCATTATTGTTCTTTCTTTTCACATGAACAAATCTATAGCATGGTGTCCTTTCCAAGTTACAAAATTTGTTGTTTCATCATCATGTCTTTTGTCCTGTTTGTGTTGAAAACAGAGTTGGCCCAGTTGACTGGAGTTGCAGCTATACTGAGGTTTCCCCTGCCAGATTTGGAAGACATTGAGATGTGATCAAACAATCAATCAACTATAGGAAACTTTTAAGATATTAATGCAAGCTTCATCTGTCATCAGCTCTTCCCTTAGTGAGCAGAAGCCAATGAATGATGTGTTATTCAATAAGTAATGTTGGAAATTCTCTCACTCTTAATTATGTAATTAATATTATGCATGCTTGCTCATGTATGCACTTGGTGCTTTTTTCACCAAGTCACTAGGGCAACTGCTGAATTTTCGATGAGCGTCAATTGAAAGGAGTCGATGTGCACACTTTGTAGTTTATTGGTATTTTATATTTTCTTTCCCCCCCCTAAAATTCTGTATTTTCATTCAAGTTATAGTTGATTTAAAGTATGAGTAATTGCCTGATAGAGAAGAGGAAGCCGACTTCGCCAATCAGCTTCTCGACTACATAGCAGGTAGTAAATATTGTACGAAAAGTTGTATCATTCAAGAATCTGACATCTACCATAAGATTATTCCAACTCTGTCAAATTTTCTTAGATTCATAGGTTTACATGTGTATATATTATAAGTATTCTGGGTTGGTTTCGATATGATCAACTGAGGTAAGTTAGATTTTGCGTATTTGATACCTTTGTCTAAGTATGTAGGGATTTAAGAACATAAGAAGTCGAGCGAAAGACATAGCTAATGAGAAAGATGACACGGGAAGTGAGTCGATGGACTCGGTACATCCAAAGGACGAGGTGTTGTGGAATAGTACATTGGCGAATAAGAAGAATGCACGTGATATTTTTGAGGGACAAGAAGTTGGAGAAGAAGATTGCTTGAGGAGAAAGTCGAAGTTAAATTCGGGTGAGCTCAACTTTAGACGGTCGAAGGATCACCTAAGCAACTAGACAAGTCAACACTGAGTTGAACGTGTCTAGGCACCCGGATCAGGTCCAAGCGCCTGAATTAGAATGGGTTAGATCGCAAAGCCGTTGCGGCGAAGAGGATTAACACAGAGCCACGTCAGCCAAATCCAGACACTTGGACCGTGTCTAAGCGCTCGGGAATCGATAAACGCTTATCAGGAAGCCGTTATAAAGTGAATAGAGGTGACCATGTCCAAACGCCCGGACTGGGTTGAGGCGCTCGAGAGCTGTCACGTCAACAAAATGCTAGTTTGATTAGTGGCAATAAATAGAATCCTGATTCTTGCATTTTTGTAGAACACACTCGTACTTTTAATTTTTCCTTTTGTTAGTTTGTTAGTTCTTTCAACGCATGTAAGAGCTTTCTCTGCCAACATCAAAGGAGAAATTTAGTGAGCTTTCACTGTCTTGAATTAGTAATCTTTTCGATGGCAAACCAAGTAAAATCTATGTGTCTCTTACTTTCTTTTTATGTTTTTATTTTTTTATTAAACTAATGTGTGTTCCTCGGTGAGTTTCAAAAGCAAGAGAAGTGCTAACCTTTTATTATAGGATATTCACCCCTCCCCTTCGGGTTACACGAGACCAACACTTGGTATCAGAGCAAGACTCGGTTTAGAAGGACTAATCGTCAACTTAAGCAACATGGAGATGGTCAGATCTAACATTCACTTGCCAAAGTTTGAGGGGGGAGTTCGCAATATGAAAAAAAAATGGAGGTATTTTTTAAAATAGATTTTGATTTATTATTAATAATCAAATATGGTTTTACAGTACCCAAAGATTAACATGGAGAAAAAAAAAGTTTGCCTGGAACAAGGAACATGCTAACTTCGTGGCTAATGGAAAAACAAAATTTCATTTGCTAACCAGGTTACCACCTCAAGAAGTCAACCATATCGACAACTATAGCTCGGCCAAAGAATTCTGGGAGAAATTCTTGGAGTTTCACGAAGGAACATCGGAGGCCAAGCTAGCAAGACAAGACATCATCCGAAATCAACTAACTAACCTCCGGATGGAAGAAGGGGAAAAGGTGACTCAACTGCACGCTAAGATCAAAGAACTGATCACAGAACTCAACAACTTTGGAGAATTGGTAACGAATAAGGATTCATTGAGGTATGCCCTAAATGGATTCCAAGAACACTGACATGGACATCTAAGTAGACTTCTACTATACCTCCAAGGACTCGAACTAAGTGTTGGGTTGAGACACACGTGAAGGGGATCGCATGGTTTTCAAAAGCATGTATTTTCGTTAAAAAAAAAAAAAAGATACTCAACGGAAAATTAAGTAAGACAGAGAAATAGAAAAATAAGCAAAAACACGATTAGGTTTTTATTTGGTTCGGATGCTTCAGCAACTCCTACTCCAATACCCAGGTCCTGTAGACTTATCGACAAGAAATCCACTAAGTCCTCTTCAGGAACCACCGGATGAGTAATCGAATACAAAAAGAGTCGGAGAAGTGTAACACACTAGACTTCCCTGTTTGCAGAAAGTAAGTACATTAATTAACTTTTTACCAAACATTATTTATAGTCGATCGACTCAAACTCGGTGTTTGGGTGACTTCTTGGCGGCAACCAGGCGTAGTAGAGTTTGTTGGGACCGAAAAGTAGCTAGAGGGGGGGTGAATAGCTCGTCGCGTGATTCTTGGTTGACGTTGCTTGTTTCTTCGAAGATGTGCAGCGGAAAATACAGAAACAAAAGCATACAACGCTAACACGGTTGGTTTACTTGGTATCCACCTCACAAGAGGTGACTAGTCCAAGGATCCACACCTACTCACGCACCCTCCACTAATAAAAATCTCCTTTATGGTAACTATCAAAGGCGGAGAAGCCCTACAATGACTCTCAATACAAGAAGAAAGGGAAAGGTAATGAAATACAAGCTTACAATGAGTGCAGAAACCCTAACCCTAGCTTTCTTCCTTGTCTTTGATCCGCCTCTTGACTTGGAAAACCTCCAAGATCCTTCAAGAACTGGCGATCTGAGCTTTGAGAGCGCTGTGGAGAAGCTGGCGAGAGATCTAATATGAAAACCGTGAAGAGATGCCGCAGCCATTGCACGCCTGCAGCTCAAATACGACGCAACGGTCGGATCCCGATCGATTCGAAAGTTCCCAATCGATCGGGGAGGCTTTGGATCGATCCACGGATCGATCCAGAGCGCCTCTGTGCTCTGGGAAAACATCTGGATCGATCCACGGATCGATCCAGCGCTTATCGCGCGAACCAGCAGCGTCCCAATCGATCGGCTGATCGATTGGGACCTCTGGATCGATCCACTGATCGATCCAGAGGCCCTCTATTCGTTGGGAAAGGCCTGGATCGATCCACTGATCAATCCAGAGGCTCTCTGTTCGCTGGGAAAGGCCTGGATCGATCCACTGATCGATCCAGCTCCTGGATCAATCAACTGATCGATCCAGCCCTTTGGTTTTTGCCCAAAACCAAGTCTCAAGCCTCTCAAACCAACATTCGGTCAACCTTGACCTGTTGGTATATCATGCCTAGCATCTGGTCACTCCCTTGACCTACCAGGACTCCCCACCAAGTGTCCGGTCAATCCCTTTGACCCACTTGGACTTTTCTCTTCGTGCCAAGTATCCGGTCACTCCCTTGACCTACTTGGACTTCTACCAGATGTCTGGTCAATCTTGACCCATCTGGATTCCCCCGTGCCTGGCTTCACTCACTAGGACTTTCTTCTGCCTGGCTTCACTCACCAGGACTTTCACCTAGCTTCACTCACTAGGGTTTTTCATCCGCCTAGCTTCACTCACTAGGACTTTCATCTGCCTGGCTTCACTCACCAGGACTTTCTTCTACCTGGCTTCACTCACCAGGACTTTCACCTAGCTTCACTCACTAGGGTTTTCCATCCGCCTAGCTTCACTCACTAGGACTTTCACCTGGCTTCACTCACCAGGACTTCCAATCTGCATAGCTTCCCAGTTAGGACTTCCCAGTTAAGTATCCAGTCATCCTTGACCTACTTGACTCTTCTTCATCCACACTGATCAGTCCCTGATCAGAATCTCCTCACATGAACAACCGCACCTACATTGCCCATTGTGTCTACATATATTGTCAAACATCGAAACTGTGACCAAGACTCAAGCTTGGTCAACTCAGTCAACCTTGACCTAAGGGATATTGCACCAACAATCTCCCCCTTTTTGATGTTTGACAATACCTTTAAGTTTGGACCATTCTGAGTTAAGCTAATCCCATAACCTTAACTCCATTCATGCCAAAGTATGAATGTTGGTTCCCTTCATTCTCCCCCTATGACTTCCCCCATAGGTAATGAAGGCATAACTTAACCACACTTTCTCCCCCTATTGGCACACATCAACCCATCTTTGAGAACACATCAACCCATGCCTCAATTTTTTTGGGCACACTTCAACAAATGCCCCATTGTTGAAAACTCTCCCCCTGAAGAGTTGCTCATCGTTGTTCACAACTTCACTCATTGTGATCAACATAATAATGAAAGTCTCATACCCTTCATTATCTCCGATGCTCACCCTGGAGCATTAACATGGTCTAACGACCCAAATGAAAGTCCCATACCCTTCATTTATTCTTAACCCTACATTCTTCCTCAATGTAGGTAAATGCCCATCCTTGAGCATTATCCACTTAACGGAAGGTTAACCACCTTCCAAGGTTCATGAAAAATAATTTTCATGCCTTTAAAGAGTCCCTCCCCCTAAAGAGTCCTTGATCCGCCTCTTGACTTAGAAAACCTCCAAGATCCTTCAAGAACTGGCGATCTGAGCTTTGAGAGCGCTGTGGAGAAGCTGGCGAGAGATCTGATATGAAAATCGTGAAGAGATGCCGCAGCCATCGTACGCCTGCAGCTCAAATACGACGCAACGGTCAGATCCCGATCGATTCGAAAGTTCCCAATCGATCGGGGAGGCTTTGGATCGATCCACGGATCGATCCAGAGCGCCTCTGTGCTCTGGGAAAACGTCTGGATCGATCCACGGATCGATCCAGCGCTTACCGCGCGAACCAGCAGCGTCCCAATCGATTGGGACCTCTGGATCGATCCACTGATCGATCCAGAGGCTCTCTGTTCGCTGGGAAAGGCCTGGATCGATCCACTGATCGATTCAGAGGCTCTCTGTTCGCTGGGAAAGGCCTGGATCGATCCACTGATCGATCCAGCTCCTGGATCGATCAACTGATCGATCCAGCCCTTTGGTTTTTTCCCAAAACCAAGTCCCAAGTCTCTCAAACCAACATCCGGTCAACCTTGACCTGTTGATATATTATGCATAGCATCTGGTCACTCCCTTGACCTACCAGGACTCCCCACCAAGTGTCCGGTCAATCCCTTTGATCCACTTGGACTTTTCTCTTCGTGCCAAGTATCCGGTCACTCCCTTGACCTACTTGGACTTCCACCAGATGTCTGGTCAATCTTGACCCATCTGGATTCCCCCGTGCCTGGCTTCACTCACTAGGACTTTCTTCTGCCTGGCTTCACTCACCAGGACTTTCTTCTGCCTAGCTTCACTCACCAGAACTTTCACCTAGCTTCACTCACTAGGGTTTTCCATCCGCCTAGCTTCACTCACTAGGACTTTCATCTGTCTAGCTTCACTCACCAGGACTTTCTTCTGCCTGGCTTCACTCACCAGGACTTTCTTCTGCCTGACTTCACTCACCAGGACTTTCACCTACCTTCACTCACTAGGGTTTTCCATCCGCCTAGCTTCACTCACTAGGACTTTCACCTGGCTTCACTCACCAGGACTTCCAATCTGCATAGCTTCCCAGTTAGTACTTCCCAGTTAAGTATCCAGTCATCCTTGACCTACTTGACTCTTCTTCATCCACACTGATCAGTCCCTGATCAGAATCTCCTCACATGAATAACCGCACCTGCATTGCCCATTGTGTCTACATATATTGTCAAACATCGAAATTGTGACCAAGACTCAAGCTTGGTCAACTCAGTCAACCTTGACCTAAGGGATATTGCACCAACAGAGTTGTAGCAGGGCAGCAACAGCAAGTCGGAGCAGTCAGAAAGTCGATCGAACGCGTAGAAGCTCTTATGGAAGTTGTGTTCAAAGCCTTGGGCGAAACACCCTTATAAAGAGCATGAAAGACACCTTCCATAGCCTTAAAAGTGCCTCCAACCTATGAAGTTTGATCCCGAACTTCTTACTCCTCATCTACGACAAAGTTTGAAGTTTATCTTACGGAAGGCGCCTTCCACAACACTGAAGGTGCCTTCCGTGAACAGTATGAAGACGCCTTCCAATTTTTGAAGGTGCCTCGGGTACTGTTCAACCGAGGCCTTTTTTGCTACTTGATCCTGTCCGAACCAGGCTCAATGGACGCTGGGGATGTGGCGCTCCCTGCTGGATCCTCGAGCGCTCCGGCGAACCTGCAACAAAACCGAGCCGGGGGGGTGTCCCGGCGACGGCCCTCCGACGCTCAAGTTAGGCGAAGGAATAAGAAAGTGGCTGAGAAAATGGAGACTTGCGTACCTCCGGTTGAAGAAATGGAGGCCTTATATAGACCTCTCGAAGGAGCCTAGGCACACCAATCGAAGCTATCACCTGCTTTCGACCATGCCTAGGTGTGGGCCTGTCAGAAGGGCATCCATAAGACCATACTGCTACTGTATCAACCTTTCCGTGATGTGAAGGTGGGGCCTTTAATAGTGTCATCTTGCGTATAGTCTAATCATCATGCCTTTGCTGACATATCATATCCCGAGCCAAGTGAATAGGCCGCTCGGCTAACCAGTGTTCCCTCGCCACGATTCCGGCCGAGCGGACACCTCTGCTCGGCCATTCTGTCCTCGGCCGAGTGGACACCTCTGCTCGGCCACTCGGCTCTGGTTCTTCTGCTTTGGCGTCGGAAACCCCAACCTTTGGCTGGGTAATCTCTGGTTCTGCTCGGACGGGACCCCATCTGTGGGTCCCCCAATCTTACCGCCGGATCACTTGCCTCCCCTTCAAGTCTAGTCGAAGGAGGCAGTGAGTCCGACTAACTGGACTGTGTGTCCGAGCGGGCGGTCGTCGCCTTATCGCTGCTGCTGATATCCCTTGAGCCGTTCGGCCCTCATGCCAAATTTATCCGCTCGGCTCTTCGCTTTGTATGCCTTAGCGCCCAACGTGGATGTTTGCTTGTCTAAATCCTCTTGAAAATCGCGCAAGTCTTTTTCATTAAGCCGAAGCATGCGCGGTATGAGCGCATTAATTGTGCTTGGTGACAGAGCGCCACGTGGCTTGTCTCTAGTGGCGGTGACGCTCCGTACGATGGGACGCCCTTTGTTTTGAAATAAACGGCTAGATGATGACCTCGTCTCTTGTGCCCTTCATCCGACGGACGAGGCTGAGCGGTCTCGTTTGTATAAAACCCTTGTTCTGACCTTCACGCCGCATTCTCTGTTTCATCGCACGTCCTCCGTCGAAGCTGCCTGCCGCTAGCTTACTCCGGCGACTCCCAGTGCTTGCTTTCCGGTGGTTTTCGAGTTCCTGGGCTTCTTTCCTTTGATCTTCCCTCAGTAAGCTTCTTCTCTTCTCTCGTCCCCTTGTTTTCGAGTATTGCTAGGCTTCCTTCCCTTCTTTAGTCATGGCGAGCACTTCTGCACCCGCTACCGAGGTTCACGGTCCGTGGTATATGAGTATGGAGAGTAGGTTAGATGAGGAGCACGCCCGACGCGTTGTTAGGACCTACGGGATCCCGCAAGACCATGAAATAGTTGTAGCCGGCCCGACCGACCGGCCCCATAACCCGCCGATCGGTACTATTTGTTTTTTTCTAGACCAATTCCAGGGCGGCCTTAGATTTCCTACTCATCCATTTATTTTGGAAGTTTGTAATTATTTCCGCATCCCTCTCGGCCAACTTGTGCCGAATTCCTTTAGGCTACTGAGCGGGATTGTCGTCCTCTTTAGGCTGCACAATATCCCACTTGACCCCAGAATATTCCACTACTTCTTCTACCCCAAACAATCCGAGTTGGGTACTTTTATTTTCCAAAGTAGAATAGGCTTCAAATTTTTTGAGAACATGCCGACCTCCAACAAGCACTGGAGGGAGTTCTTCTTCTATATACGACTTCCCGAGCGGCCAGCATTCAGAACCAAATGGCAGACCGCTGTGCCGACCCAGCCGGAGCTCGGCAAATTCAGAAGCAATTTGTCCGGTCAGCGGTACAAAATCGACCAGTTGCTTCTCAAGGGGGTGTTGTACATTTTTGGATTATCTCCCGTTCGGGCCAATCTCCCCTACCGCATGGGTAAGGACTCTTTACTCCCTTCGCCTTTTTTGTCTAACTGATTTTAATTTCTTCCACTGCAGCTGAAGTCATGTGGCGCTCCAAGGCTACCGATCATCTGAAATTGAAGGCCGTGGAAATTGAGGCGGCTACCAAAAAAGAACTCGCCGCGCGGGGTCTTATCCATAGCCGCTCGGCAGATGCAGGAGAGGGGGGGGACGCAGTCCGCCCTTGAAACAGAAGTCACCCAACCCGCTTCAACGGAGGTTGAGGCGGATCCTGTTTCCTCTGCTCCAGCCGAGCTGGGAGTCCCCCAGGCCGGGGATTCACCACGGGAAGTTCAGCGGAAACGTCTAAGAGAGCGAACCGCAGGCGCCGATCGAGATCGCTTCTCCAGATCGCACGCCTTCGCAGACCAGGACCCCCGTGGCCTCGCCCACCGCACAGCCCTCTGGCTCTCCTCCACGGACTCATCGTCGCTTACGACGGTTGGGCAAAACTTCAACCATAGGGGAGTCCTCGGGCCAGGCGACTGCGGCTGAGGAAGTGCCGGTCGGCCACCCGACCATCAAGACTACCCTTCGATTCCCGTCGGAGGAATATTTATTGTCTGCCGATCGGCCATCAAGCCCCGTTCACGAAATAACCTTGACGGATCCGCTCGCCAAACTTTTCAAGGACGCCCAGATTCGGGTGGCCCTCATGACTCCCAAGCAGCTCGGCGATAACCACATGCAGCAGGCCACTCAGGTAGGTTCATTTTTCTTCCTGTGCCATGCTACTGTTCGGTTCCTGATTTTATTATTTCCCTTACAGCATTGGGCTGAGCAAATCGCCACTAGCCATCGGCTGGCCGAGCTGGAGGATCTTATGGAAAAGCTCCAAGTCTCGGGGGGTCCATCGGCCGAGCGGGAGAAACAAGCCCGCGAGGCCGAACAGAAGAAGGCCGCCGACCTGGCTACAGAGGTGGCTCGACTTGAAGGCTTGGTGAAGAAGCGCGACGAAGACGTGAAACGCGCCAGTAGCCGGAAGAAGCGGACGATCGCTGATCTGGACAAGATGAAAGTTGAAGTCCGAGCCCTGGATCAGCGATCTAAGGAGCTGGAAGCCCAACTAACCACCGAACGGGATGGGCGCTCAGCTGAACGCACTAAAGCGGAGGTGGACCAGAAAGTTCTTCAAGATTCAGAAAGTACAAGGAAGGGGAGCCGAGTCGTCTGGCTGCTGCACGTCAAGATTACCTCCGCTCGGAAAGGTTCGGCACGAAATTTGGCGGCAGCGTCTCTTCAACCTTTGCCGAGGCCGTTAAGGTCACTATGGCCTACTTGAAGAAGGGTGGCCACCTTCCTGCGGGAATGCACATTCCCACCTCCGATCTGGCGGCCATGACAGACGACATTCCGGACAGTTTCTTCAACTTCGAAGACCCCGAGTGAAGAGTGTTCCTCGTCTTTATCTTGTTTTTGCGTTTCTTACGCCCAGCGCAACTTTTTGTACTTGCCGTCCGGCATGTTTTCCCTTTAATGCAATTATGTCTTTGCTTACGTCTTCCTGATCATTATCCATAATATTCTTCTGTTTGCTTGACGTTTATGTTTAGAGTCAGTCATGCTCTAAGTGTTCTCCGTCACGCGGCCGATCAGCTTAACCCATGAAACAAAGTCCGAGCGGGAGGGTCTACTCGCTCTGCACGTATCTAGCCTGTGTGAAGTCAACAAACGCCAAGTATCGAAGGACCAACGCCCGAGCGGGCCTAAATGTTTTAATACTTGTGGTTTCCGCGGTTTCTTATTCTTTGATATTCGTTCGTCCGCCCGGGGTATTTATAGTCGCCGGACCGACTCTCGATTTTTAACGATGGTGCTCGTCGGTCTTCCGCTCGGGGATTTATAGACGCCGGCTCGTCTCTCGATTTTTAACGTCGGGGCTCGACGGCGCGGATATTTATAGCAGGTCGGCGCGGCTCTCGATTTTTAACGACGGAGCTCGTCGATTTTCCGCTCGGTTTTTATAGACGCCGGCTCGTCTCTCGATTTCTAACGTCGGAGCTCGACGGCGTGGATATTTATAGCCGGTCGGCGCGGCTCTCGATTTTTAACGACGGAGCTCGTCAGTCTTCCGCTCGGTTTTTATAGACGCCGGCTCGTCTCTCGATTTCTAACGTCGGAGCTCGACGGCGTGGATATTTATAGCCGGTCGATGCGGCTCTCGATTTTTAACGACGGAGCTCGTCGATCTTCCGCTCGGGGATTTATAGACGCCGGCTCGTCTCTCGATTTTTAACGTCGGGGCTCGACGGCGCGGATATTTATAACCGGTCGGCGCGGCTCTCGATTTTTAACGACGGAGCTCGTCAATCTTCCGCTCGGGGATTTATAGACGCCGGCTCGTCTCTCGATTTTTAACGTCGGGGCTCGACGGCGCGGATATTTATAGCCGGTCGGCGCGGCTCTCGATTTTTAACGACGGAGCTCGTCGGTCTTCCGCTCGGGGATTTATAGACGCCGGTGCGTCTCTCGATCTTTAACGACGGAGCTCGTCGGCGCGGCTCTCGATCTTTAACGACGGAGCTCGTCGGCGCGGATATTTATAGCCGGTCGGCGCGGCTCTCGATCTTTAACGACGGAGCTCGTCGGCGCGGATATTTATAGCCGGTCGACGCGGCTCTCAATCTTTAACGACGAAGCTCGTCGGCGCGGATATTTATAGCCGGTCGGCGCGGCTCTCGATCTTTAACGACGGAGCTCGGCGCGGATATTTATAGCGGTCGGCTCTCGATCTTTAACGACGGAGTTCGTCGGCGCGGATATTTATAGGCGGTCGGCTCTCGATCTTTAACGACGGAGCTCGTCGGCGCAGATATTTATAGCCGGTCGGCGCGGCTCTCGATCTTTAACGACGGAGCTCGTCGGCGCAGATATTTATAGCCGGTCGGCGCGGCTCTCGATCTTTAACGACGGAGCTCGTCGGCGCGGATATTTATAGCCGGTCGGCGCGGCTCTCGATCTTTAACGACGGAGCTCGTCGGACTTTTAAGCCTAATTTGGACAACGTTTACCTGGCCGAACGGCACAGGGTCTTCGGAATTGAGCCTTTGGCTCGTACAATATACCTCCGGCTGAGCAGCTCGGGGCCTTCGTTGTCGAGCGCTTAGCTCCGATAATTTACCTCCGGCCGAGTGGCACGGGCCTTCGGATAACCAACCGTTCGGCTATGAACACAGAATGCCTTGGGAATAATTTGTTTCCTGCGATAAAAGGAGTACAACTATTTTGAATTTACACAAAATAGAGCAAAAGCGCACCTATCACCCAGCTCTATATGGCTGAAGGTGATTTGCACTCCATGGCCGATCCAGCATCCGACCTTCCGCATCCTTGTGGTAATAAGCGCCCGAACGGAGCTTCTCGACCACTTCAAAGGGTCCTGCCCAGGGAGCTTCCAACTTGCCGACATCTCCGACCGGCTTGACTTTCTTCCAAACTAGGTCGCCTACTTGAAAGGCTCTGGGGATCACGCGCCGGTTGTAGTTCTGTTTCATACGTTGCCGGTACGCCATCAGCCGGACGGCCGCTTTAGCTCTTTCCTCTTCGACCAAGTCTAGCTCCATGTTCCTCCGTTCGACGTTATCTTCATCATAATTTTGTACCCAAACGGACTCCACCCCAACTTCAATCGGGATGACTGCTTCGCCTCTATATACCAAGTGAAATGGAGTGACGCCCGTTCCCTCCTTTGGTGTCGTGCGGAGAGCCCATAGGACGCCCGGCAGCTCGTCTACCCAGCTGCCTCCTTCATGGTCGAGCCGAGCCCGTAAAATTCTGAGAATCTCTCGGTTGTTTACCTCGGCTTGACCGTTACTCTGGGGGTATGCCACCGATGTGAAGTGCTGCTTGATCCCATAACTTTCGCACCACTTTCCGAGTAGCTTCCCAGTGAATTGACGTCCGTTGTCGGAGACGAGTCGTCTTGGGATGCCAAAGCGGTAGATGATATTTTGCCATATGAACTTTTTAACCATCTGCTCGGATATTTTTGCCAGTGGCTCAGCTTCTACCCATTTTGAGAAGTAGTCGACCGCCACCAATAAGAACTTCCGCTGCCCGGTAGCCATGGGGAAGGGTCCCACGATGTCCATCCCCCATTGGTCGAACGGGCAGGCCACAGTTGATGCTTTCATCTCATCTGCCGGTCGGTGGGACATGTTGTGATACTTCTGACAGGATAGACAATTTGCAACAGTCCGGGCAGCATCCTTTTGAAGTGTTGGCCAAAAATACCCGGCTAGCAAAATCTTCCTGGTTAACGACCGTCCGCCTGGATGTCCACCGCATGAACCTTGGTGCACTTCTCGAAGGATGTACTCGGCATCTTCCCAGCTGACGCATTTTAAGAGCGGACGGGAGAAGACCTTCTTGTAGAGTTGATCTCCTACGAGGGTGAATCGACTAGCCCTTTTCTTCAGTAAATGAGCTCCTTCCCGGTCGGAGGGGGTAGCTCCCGAGCGCAAAAACTCCACAATAGGTGTCCTCCAGTCGCTCGGGTATGTGATGCCCTCCATCCGATCGACATGTGCTACTAAAGATACTTGCTCGATCGGCTTCTGAGAGCCGACCGGGGATAACACGCTTGCCAGCTTGGCCAATTCATCCGCCACTTGATTCTCCGCCCGGGGGATCTTCTGAATGATCACCTCCCTAAAGTTGAGCTTAAGTTTTTCAATAGCCTCCACGTAGAGCTTGAGCCTTGTACTATTTATCTCAAAAATCCCCGAGATTTGCTGAGCAGCCAACTGGGAATCTGAATAGAGGATGACCCGGACGGCTCCAACGTGCCGAGCGGCCTGCAATCCAGCAATAAGGGCTTCATATTCTGCTTCGTTGTTGGTCGCTCGGTAATCTAGCCGGACGGAGAGCTGCATCCGCTCTCCTTGTGGGGACAGCAAAACTGTGCCAATTCCGCTCCCGTGTCTAGTGGACGATCCATCCACGAACACTTTCCACACAGCTTCGGGTTCCGAGTCCTGCACCTCCGTCACAAAATCGGCTAAGGCTTGTGCCTTGACAGCCGAGCGGGGTTGATATTGGATATCAAATTCGCTTAGCTCGGTTGTCCATTTGATGAGCCGTCCGGAAGCTTCTGGATTTAAAAGCACTCGTCCCAACGGGCTATTGGTCTTGACGATAATCGTGTGCGCCAGGAAATAAGGACGAAGTCTCCGAGCGGCCAGGATCAGAGCAAAGGCCAACTTCTCGAGTCCGGTGTAGCGGGTTTCAACATCTTTCAAAATATGACTAAGGAAATATACAGGTTGCTCCTCACTTCCCGACCGGACTAACGCTGATCCCACTGCCTGCTCGGTTGAGGATAAATAAATGTGCAACGGTTCGCCAACAGCTGGCTTGGCCAGCACAGGTAGGGAGTTTAAGTACATCTTCAGTTCTTCAAAGGCCCGATCGTAGTCTTCATTCCATTGGAACTTTGTAGCTTTGCGGAGGACTTTGAAGAACGGAAGGCTCCGGTCGGCAGTCTTGGAGATGAAGCATGATAGCGCTGTAATCCGACCGGTCAGCCTCTGTACTTCCCTCATGTTTCTGGGCGGTGGCATGTCCTGAAGAGCCTTCACCTTGCTAGGATTAGCTTCAATACCCTGTTCGGTCACAATATAGCCCAAGAAACGTCCTCCTTTGGCGCTGAACAAACACTTATGAGGATTTAGCTTGACCCCATATTTTCTGAGTGTACGGAAGGTTTCTTCCATATCTTTGCATAAAGTGGCCGCTCGGAAGGATTTGATGAGGATGTCATCTACATAGACCTCCAGGTTGTGTCCGATTTGCTCGCGGAAGACCCTATTCATCAATCTTTGATATGTTGCTCCGACATTCTTCAGTCCGAATGGCATCACCGTATAGCAATACGTCCCGTCCGGTGTAACGAAGCTAACTTTTTCCTGATCCTCCGGGGCGAGCGGCACTTGATGATAGCCTTGGTAGGCGTCCATCATACATATAAGCTCGCATCCGACTGTAGAATCTACGAGCTGGTCGATTCGGGGCAGAGGGTAGAAATCCTTCGGGCAAGCTTTGTTCAGATCTCTGAAGTCGATGCACACCCTCCATTTGTTGCCCGGCTTGGAGACGAGCACCACATTTGCTAACCAGCTTGGGAATTGAACCTCCCGTATGTGGCCGGCATCTAAGAGCCTTTCTACCTCCGCTCGAATGATAATATTCTGCTCGGCGCTGAAATCTCTTCTCCTTTGTTTTACTGGCCAATCGTCCGGCCGGACGTGAAGCTTATGTTGAGCTATGCTAGGGGAGACACCGGGCAACTCATGCGTCGACCAAGCGAAGACGTCATGATTCATCTGGAGGCATTTGACCATTTCTTCTTTCTGTTCGTCCTCCAGGTCGGCGGCAATAAAGGTTGTAGCCTCCGATCGGCTCGGATGGATCTGAACCTCCTCCTTTTCATCATAAATTAAAGCAGGAGGTTTCTCGGTTATGGCGTGTACCTCAATCCGTGGAGCCTTTCGCGCGGCGCTGGATTCGGCTCGGACCATTTCCACATAGCATTTCCGAGCGGCTAACTGATCTCCTCGTACTTCATCGACTTTGTCCTCGATCGGGAATTTGATCTTCTGATAGAACGTCGACACAGCAGCTCGGAATTCGCTTAACGCCGGTCGCCCCAGTATCACGTTGTAGGATGAAGGAGAGTCGACCACCACAAAGTTTGTTGTCCTCGTTCTCCGGAGCGGTTCTTCCCCTAAGGAGATAGCCAGTCTTACCTGTCCGACCGGAAGAACCTCATTGCCCATAAACCCGTAGAGGGGGGTTGTCATGGGCAGCAGCTCGGCTTGATCGATTTGTAGTTGATCAAAGGCCTTTCTGAAGATGATGTTGACCGAGCTGCCAGTGTCAATGAAGATACGGTGGATGGTGTAGTTGGCTATCACTGCTTTGATGATGAGGGCATCATCATGCGGCACTTCAACTCCCTCAAGATCCTTGGGCCCGAAGCTGATCTCGGGTTCGCTCGCCTTTTCTTGGCTGCAACCCACCTCATGGATTCTGAGCTGCCGGGCGCTTGCCTTTCTCGCCCTGTGTGAATCTCCTCCGGTCGGGCCACCCGCAATAATATTGATTTCTCCCCGGGAGGTGTTGTTTCTGTTCTCCTCTTCCCGAGCGGACTGCCTAGGTCGCTCATTGGTCCTTCGAGAGCGATCTTCGTGCCTTGGAGGGAAACGCTGTTCGGGAGATCTTCTGTATGTTCGCCGACCGGACTCTTGATGCCGCTGCCGGCGGCCGGGTGAAGGCGATCGACGAGGGCCACCCCGTCGTACGGGATGGGTGATTGAAGGCAGGCCCCGACAGTCGCGGGTGTTGTGGGAGTCAGTATTATGGAAAGAGCAAAACATTGGGGTCCATACCCTCTTTTTCTTCATCTTTGGCCGCTCGGCCGCTACCTCTTGGACCACCGGGGACTTCGCATGATGTGCCCGAGATGCCTCAACTCTTGGTCCTCTTGGTGGCTGAGTGCTTCCGTTCGGCATGGGTCGGACGTTCGGCATGAGTTTCCTTCCGTCGGGCAGCCTCCGCCTCTTCCACATTTATATACTCATTCGCCCGGTGTAGCATGTGGTCGTAGTCTCTGGGCGGTTTGCGAATGAGCGCGCGGAAGAAGTCCCCTTCCGCGAGGCCTTGCGTGAAGGCGTTTACCATTGTCTCCGAGGTGGCTGTGGGGATGTCCATCGCTACCTGATTAAATCGCTGTATATACGCCCGGAGAGATTCTCTTGGTTCTTGTTTGATGGTAAACAGGCTGACGCTTGTCCTTTGATAACGTCGGCTGCTCGCAAAGTGATGAAGAAATGCCTTTCGGAACTCCGGGAAACTAGTGATAGAGCCGTCCGGCAGCCTCCGAAACCACCTATGTGCAGATTCCGATAGAGTGGTGAGAAATACCCGGCACTTTACGCCATCGGAGTACTGATGCAAGGTGGCGATGCTGTCGAACTTCCCCAAATGATCGTCGGGGTCGGTCGTCCCATTGTAAGCTCCGATCGGCGGTGGTGTATAGTATTTTGGTAACGGATCCCGATGTATGGCTTCAGAGAACTGTCGGTGAACCTGCTCGGGTGGTGTGTTCGCTTGGGGAGCTTTGCCCTTCCTATGATCCCGAACGGGAGGCTCATCGGATGAAGATCCTTGCTCCCCGTGAGCGGGCGCGATTTCTGGGGGAGTACGGAAGAGTGCCTGAGGGAACCCGCCCGGCCTGCTGAAGCCGAGGTTGTTTGCTGTTGCGCTCGCTCAGCCTGTGCTTTCTCCTTTTGTTGCGCCACTGTCTTGGCTACCCTCGCCTCGACTATAGCGGCAAACTCTTCTTGTGAGAGTACCACGGTATGTAGTCTTCCAGCCTCGTCCATTGCCTCTGCTTGGATGCAGGTGCATTCCCACAGACGGCGCCAAATTGATCCTGTCCGAACCAGGCTCAATGGACGCTGGGGATGTGGCGCTCCCTGCTGGATCCTCGAGCGCTCCGGCGAACCTGCAACAAAACCGAGCCGGGGGGGTGTCCCGGCGACGGCCCTCCGACGCTCAAGTTAGGCAAAGGAATAAGAAAGTGGCTGAGAAAATGGAGACTTGCGTACCTCCGGTTGAAGAAATGGAGGTCTTATATAGACCTCTCGAAGGAGCCTGGGCACACCAATCGAAGCTATCACCTGCTTTCGACCATGCCTAGGTGTGGGCCTGTCAGAAGGGCATCCATAAGACCATACTGCTACTGTATCAACCTTTCCGTGACGTGAAGGTGGGGCCTTTAATAGTGTCATCTTGCATACAGTCTAATCATCATGCCTTTGCTGACATATCATATCCCGAGCCGAGCGAATAGGCCGCTCGGCTAACCACTGTTCCCTCGCCACGATTCCGGCCGAGCGGACACCTCCGCTCGGCCATTCTGTCCTCGGCCGAGCGGACACCTCTGCTCGGCCACTCGGCTCCGGTTCTTCTGCTTTGGCGTCGGAAACCCCAACCTTTGGCTGGGTAATCTCTGGTTCCGCTCGGACGGGACCCCATCTGTGGGTCCCCCATTCTTACCGCCGGATCACTACTTTTTCCCTATAAAAAGTGTTAGTCCAATAACCTACAAGACAAATATTAGCACAGTAATAATAAGGATTAGTAATTAGACTATGTCTCCTTAAGACTAGGATCTAGTCAGAGTCTCAATTTAGGTTTCCAAAATAGACCTAAATTGGACTTACACCTACTATTCCTTCGAATGGGGGCGCGCCCTCACTTAGTCACTCTCCTCCAGTGACTTACCTCCACTTACTAGGTGTAGAGTTACCTCCGAAATCATGCATTTGGACTTTAGGAATCAAACATCCCAACCTACCAGAATCACACATTCAGTCTTCTCCAATCGGGAATCACACATCTCGACCTACTGGAATCGCACATCCGATCTTCTCCAATCAGGAATCGCACATCCCGACCCTTGCCAGAATCCCACATCTGGACTTCAACCTATCGGGAATCAAACATCCTGACTTGCCTAAATCACAAATCTGGTCTTCAACCAATCAGGAATCAAATATCCTGACTAGGGTCAGTCAACCCTACACACTCAATAACAAGGTTAGAGATAACACGTCTAACTTTAACCTATTTGTCATTCATCAAAACTCAGGTTTGACCATTGGTGCTGACTACACCAATAGTAAGTACGCTAGAGAATTTGTTTTCAAC
Source organism: Zingiber officinale (assembly GCF_018446385.1). Classification (NCBI taxonomy): domain Eukaryota; kingdom Viridiplantae; phylum Streptophyta; class Magnoliopsida; order Zingiberales; family Zingiberaceae; genus Zingiber; species Zingiber officinale. The sequence goes on from NC_055994.1 coordinate 78,048,872, forward strand.
TTTCGAACTTCACGAGTCTTGATGTGCAAGTTTTAAAGACATAGAAAAGTCAAACAACATCGCCCTGAATATAAAAAAAGGTCGAACTAGATTCAGAGTCGTCCCTCGACGAAGATCAAGAAGCATACATACTAAGAAAGTTAATTTTTTAAAAAAAAAGTCTAACAAGTTTAATGAGATGCAGGCCAAGAAAAATCTACAAGGTAAAAGAAAAATTAGATACTACAACAGTGACGAAGAGAGACACATAAAGGACAACTGCCTAAGACTGAAAAATAAAGGATTAAATAAATTCAAACACATAAACCTCAAGGCCACGTGGGACGAAACATCGTCATTAGAATCTGAAAAAGAAGAATATGCCAGACTAGCACTAATGGCCAGTCACCAAGAATCATATGATGAAGCAACCACAGAAGAAAACATCAATGAAGGGGGAACTTCGTTAGAAGACAATGACGATGAAGGGGGAGAATCCAGCTTCACATCAGACATGCGGAGTGAGGTATGTCTTTTACCTTCTGATTAGCTATATTCATGTATCAAATTAATGACGAAATCTTCTTGCAAGTTAATTTCTAAATATGTTAAACTAAAAAAGAATAATATGAAATTGAAAATTATTTTAGCTAAAACATGTCCATTAATTGATTTTGATAGAGTTAAGTATGAAAATGCTAAATTTAAAAAGTAAAATAGAACTATTAAAAAATTCAATACATTGAAACTCATACTTCACAAAATAATTTTTATAAAAAACTTAATTGATATTTACGAAATCATAGGCCCAAATTATAAAAATTCTTAAGAATTATATTCCACAAAAATTTCATACTTATTTTGGGGTAGGAATTTATTTTGAGTTCCTAAATCATACTTAGTTTGATTAAAATTAATTTTTATGTTTGCTTTAATTTTAATTTACTTTAATTTTTAATATTACTTACAAAATTAATTAGTTCCTATATCTGTTATTCATATTTTTTGAATTTTTTTTCAAGAGATGCACAAATAAACTAACTATTAGTATAAAAGGTTTAGGAATTTGTTGACTAGTAATTAATGTTTTATTAATTTTTGATTGAAAAACTAAAATTTAAAATATAAAATATTTTAAAGATTAACTTTGAAAAACTTAATTTTTTTGAATAATCACTATTGTATTTTGAATGAGTATAAAATTATACAGATTTTTAGGACTTGAACACTATTTCTAAATATTTTATTTTTAAAAATAACTTTCTTTACTCAAAGTATTTATTACGGTTAAAATAAAAATATTTTGTGCATAGAAATTTTTATCATACTTTAATTAATTATGATTATTATTGATAAAAATTTTCAAGATTTTTAGAAATAATAAAATTATTTTTAAATTATTTTCCTACAATCTTGGATTATTCTGTTTCACAACCCTAGAAAAAGTTTCAACAATTTTCTATTTTTTTCAAACTTTTCCTTAATATTTCTTTGATGTGATAAAAAGGGGAAAAAAAATTAGAATGATTAAGTTAAGAGGAAAGGTATAAGCTAGGAAGAGGTAAAAATTTTATATTATTTCCTTAATTTTATTGTAAAATTTATTATCAGTTATAAATGTAAATTCCTTGAATTTATTGTAAATTTATTATCTATTATAAATACAAATTTACTTATTTAAATTATTTCATTTCGGTTTAACCCTAACTTAACTTGGGTTGATGTACATAAAAAAGAAGGAGATTGTAGGTACTCTGGATTGATTTTGATGTGATCAACTGAGTTAAGTTAGACTCTGCGTGTTTCATGTTTTGTGTCTAAGTGTGCAGGAACTTAGGAATATAAAAAATCGAGCGGAAAACACAACTAGCGAGAAAGATGACATGAGGAACGAGTCAACGAGTTTAGTGCATTCGAGGGACGAGGTGATGTGGAAAATCAAGAGTACACTGACGAACTAGAAGAAACACGTGCAACGTTTCTAAGGGACGAGAAGCCGGAGAGGAAGACTGCTCGAGGAGAAGGCTGGAGTTGAGTTCAAGTGAGTTCAACTTTGAACGGTCGAATGATCACCCAAGCGACCGGACAAGTCAATACCGAGCTAATTGTGTCCAAGCGTCTAGATCAAGTCCAAGCGCTTGGATTCCAGGTGCCCGAACCAGGTCTAGGCGCCCAGAGCAGAACAGGCTAGGTCACGGAGTCGTTGCGACGAAGAGGATTAGCGCGGAGCCACATTAGCTGAATTTAAGAGCCCAGATCGTGTCTAGACGTTTGAGAGTCAATAAACGCTTATTAGAAAACCTTTACAGAATGGATCGAGGCGACCATGTCCAGGCACTCGGATTGGATCCAAGCGCTCGAGAACTGTTACATCAGTAAACAGCTAGTTTGACCAGTAGACTATAAATAGAGTCCTGATTCTTGAATTTTTATAGAACACACTCGTACGTTCAATTCTTCCTTCTATTTAATTTGTTAGTGTTTTCAACGTGTGTGAGAGGCTTCTCCGCCTATATCGAAGAAGAAATTTAATGAACTTCCATTACCTTGGATTAATAACCTTTCCGATTACAAATCAAGTAAAATCTCTCTTACTTTCTTTTTATGTTTTTACTTTTTGTTAAATTAGCCTGTGTTCCTTGTTAAGTTCCAAAAGCAAGCGAAGTGTTAACCTTGTTAACCTTTTCTATTCATCCCCCCTCTAACCGATCTACGCAGGACCAACATATTTGATTTGAAGCAATAGGATGGTGGTCTCGAGGATGAGCCTCAGACAGAATGAAATTTATGCATATTACAACTTGATGGCTACTAGTGATCGAAGAATTTTTGACCTGTTTTGGAAGAAACTATTTCATACAGAATGTCAATTGCTAAATCTGTCAGTTCTTTCGCGCATTCTGTGATCAATATCCATTCTTGTATGCCCCAAACTTACCAGCTTAAATGTGCATCTTAGTGAACTTCATTTTTGCACCATATGCACTTCCTTTTGCTCACTCAGACAATAAGTTCAGCAAGGATTGCTTGTTGCAAGAATCAGACATTCTGGAACACAGGCAAATTAAGAACTATCCATCAATCCGAACGACATGATCACAACTGAGAAAGTAAATAATCATCTGTTATGTTTCTGTGTGATCGATCTATCATCTCCAAGCTTATACACTGTTTTTTGTATCCAAGCAAGTGTAAACTGTCTCATCCTCTACTGCCTCTTTCTAATTGAATCGACTCTTTATATAGCTGTGTTCCTCTTGTGGCCGCCCATGGAGTCAGCAAAGGAGACGGATAGATCACCATAGAGATCGACGGCGCGGCGGATGTTGTTGTTGAGCTCTCGAATCAGGCCGACGTTGCGGCTGAGGTCGTCGGGGGTTTTGGAGTTGTGGTTCTGGTTGATCTCGTTGATCAGGAGCCTGTTCTGGTCCAGGATGCTCTGCACCTGCAGGAAGCTCCCCGTGACTTGGCTTCTGTTGCCGATGACAGACAAGGTATCCCTCTCCATCGTCGCCTTTTCTTCGTCGCCAAATTCCCTGCAGAAAACGAAACAATTTAATCAAATGAAAAGGAATAACGAGATCGGATCGAACAAGAATGTCTGCTGAGGAATCAGAAGAAAGCGGAAAAGCAAATTGTTAGGGTTTACTGGGGCACGAGAGATACAGATTGGGGAGAAGTATTAGCCGTGGAGCCTCCATTTCAGAAAAGCTGGTCCGTGGCTTTCTCGAAGCCTCATTTCACAGATCGGCTCGTTGAAATAATCGAGACGAGGGATCGAGGAAGGAAAATCGAAAGAAAACAGCCACCGGAGGATGGACGGAGGAGCAATAAAACCATGAAACCAAATCGCATCGAAGAGAGATCATTTTCCTGGAAAATTGGTGTCCCTGAGGCATACCTCGGGAATGCGGAGGGTGGCGGCGAGAGGAAGGAGACGATGAAGCCGCTAAAGCGTCGATGCTAGATCGAATCTGGAAGGAGAGGAAGAGATCGAGGAAAAGATTCGCCGCCGCGGCGGAGAGCAAAGGCGTGGCGTTGCCCCCAAATATTTTAATAATAATAAAAATCGGGTCGAAAGGAGAAAATCCAATTGTCCCGAGCCCTAAAACTCTGACCCTAACTCTTTCGGATCCGAAAAGATCCGGATCCGGCCCCTGGACACCACTGGGAAGCAGAGGCGGGCACGGGCTCGCCGACCGACATTGGCCGCCGCCGCCGCCGCGGTCAAAGCAGTTGTAGACCATGGCGTGTGGGAAAACCTTCCGTTATTGTCACAGCTCTTTCTCATCCCTCAGGTCCTCCCTTTTCTTTTCCTCACTCCATCGCTACCATTCCCCCGCGCAATCTTTCTCCTCCGCCGCCAGATCTACCGCTGTCGAGCACGTCGTCCTCTTCAAATTTCTCGATTTCACCGACCAATCCAAGATCGACGCCGTTATGTCCGGCGTCCGCTCCTTGGTATCCCTCGACGTTGTCGCCCACCTTACCGCCGGCCCCCTCCTCCACCGCCGATCCGCCGCCGCCGGGTTCACCCACATGCTCCACGGACGATACCGGTCCAAAGACGACCTGGCAGCCTACTCCGAGCACCCCGCTCACGTAGCCGTCGTCAAGGAGCTCGGCCTCCCAATCCTCGAAGACATCTTGGCCGTCGATTGGGTCGCTGATCTCGATGGCCCGATGGTGCCCCCGCCCGGATCGGCCATGCGGCTGACCCTCGCGAAGGCGAAGGAGGGCGCCGAGTCGGAGCTCAAGGAGATGCTTGCGAAAGCCAAGGCGTCGGCATCGGCATCGGCGCCGCCGGTCGGCACGCAGGTGAGTTTTGGGGAAAACTTCTCGCCGGCCAGGGCCAAGGGGTACGGCGTGGGGCTCCTGGCAGTCTTCCCCGGTATAGAGGAGCTTGATGCGATGGATGCGAGAGAGAAGAATACGGTGGATTCGGTGGAGGAGAAGGTTAAGCCGCTCCTGGAGAGCTCCATTGTGCTTGATTTCGTGGTGCCGCCACCTTCTACTGGTGATCTTTGATGTTTCTTCTTCGACTGCACACTACAAAGGTTCTTTCAAAACTTCATCTTTTTTGTTACAATTCATTATTTTCTTAGCAAATTCACTCGAAGAAATAGTTTGCTTTGCAGAATCTTGTTTTTGTGGGCGATATACTTAGAATTATGCTTTCATGGAAAGAAAATGTTAGAAAATTGTTCTGCAAAGGTTCATGCAAAACTTCATCTTCTTTGCTACAATTCGTTGTTTTCTTTCCAAATGCCCTCAAAGAAATAGTTTGCTTTGCAGAATTGTGTACTTGTGGCATGTGTTCTTAGAATTATGCTTTCATAAAATGAAATTGTTAGAGAATAAAGTGATTATTCTTGGAAAATTGAACAGAATATGTATTTCTACAAAGGTTCGTTCAAAACTTCATCTTCTTAGTTATAATTCATTCTTCTTTGCAAATGCCCTCAAAGAAATAGTTTGTTCTGCAGAATTATGTACTTGTGGCAGATGTACTTAGAATTATGCTTTCATGGAAGGAAATTGTTAGGGAATAAAGCCATTTCTCCTTGAAAATTGAACAGGGTATGTATTTCTACCAAGCTTCATTCAAAACTTCATCTTCTTTGTTACAATTCATTATTTTCTTTGCAAGTGCCCTCAAAGAGATAGTTTCCTTTGCAGAACTGTCTATTTGTGGCAGATGTTCTTAGAATTTGGCTTTCATGGAATGAAATTGTTAGGGAATAAAGCCATTATGCTTAGACAATGGAACAGGCTATGTATTTCTTAGTTTAGTCTATAGAATAAAATATATGGATCATTTTATAGGAATTTTGTTAGTAGATGAGGAATAAATCTACAGACAATAAAACATTCCTTCAATTAATAAACCTAGTCCTTTGAAACGCCCAAACAGGTGCTGCTCAAACAACCTGTTCCACTAGGTGCAACTCCTTCATCTGAATCGTTCCTTAACTTAATCCGCTCATTTTGCTCAGCATACCCTACCGATCCTATTCGACCAACATGATTGGTTTGTTTAGTCTCTTCATCCCACTCAATTCGATCAATTTGCTGGACTAGTTCAATTCACTCAATGTGCTAGCTTGTGGTGCTGCTTTAAAATATGTAATTTTTGGAGAGCAAATAATGTAAAACTTAGTACTATTGCAGGATTTTGTGATTCCCTTGGTATGAAGTAAGAAATAATAAGAATGGTGGTTAGATAATAACTTGGGAAATAATATTCTAGTTCATTTTTAAAATTATTTCATCAGACTAGCTATAAATCAGTGATCAACTCCAATGCACATGGTTAGCGATGGTTGGGTTTAGGTAGCGATGAAAAAGAAGAGGGTGGCGCAGAGGCTATAGAATAATGAGGTACACGACATAGGTATGAGCCACCTGGGAAGCCGAGGGAAGAAGGTTTACATGCTCCTATAACTTCTCCAATGACCCAATTAACACAACCAAAGCAGCCTAATCCAAGTATTCATTAGTTCAACTTTAATTTACTCATTACAGGGCCAAATCGAGTTCAGTTTGGACTCACGCGATCATAACCTCCGCGCCAACGTGATAGACTCAATCGAATCTTAGTTAGACCATGCTAGAATCCCAAATGTCATGAGTTGATTTGGTTTAACTTAATTGGTGGTTTAAAATTTAAAATATGAAAGTTAAATAGGATAAAATTTGACATGCTAAGATTCTTTAAGTCATTACATTATCAAATCGTGTTTGTTTCAATTATTTCAGATCTGGTACATAAAACTTATTCCAAAGAAGTCACTACTTATCGTCAGGTATTTCCATACTAATCAGAAGCTTTTTGATCTTACCTGGTACCCTGTATACTCCTTATGCACTATGTGCTGCATTTAGAACTTATTTCATTTACTTGCTGTGTTCATTATAGGGATACTTAAGAAAACTCCTAGGATTGGTTTACCGCTTTTTTTTTCCCTCTATGATTTATAATCAATAAAATTATCTTTTTCTCTTGGGGAAATTTTAGTTTGTTCTATTTCACAGAGTAACTATTTAAATAGTTTTGAGGTGACCAAATTGTAGGAATCTCCAACAATTTCAACTTCATGTCACACTCTTATTCCTCTTTATGTTAGGCTTCTGGTGGACTCATCAGAGAATCCCTCAAACCGTGTGCTAAAGGCTTCTTATTTTTCTCATTTTGCCTGATTTTTAGCAAACAATATTATCCTTCATGTCTTAAATAGAACACTATCGTTTACCATGACTGAAACTCTGTTTTTCTTTGTTCTTCTTAATCTATGTTCCTCAAGTAATCTTGGACATTCCAAACAAACCAATACAAATTAGAAGATAGATTTGCATAGAACAGGGGGAGCTAGAAGTAAATTTGCAGTGTTCTATGTGAAAGCCCTTGTATACGGTCGTAGGATTGGTCAAAATCATATTTTGACAGTTCGAGAGCTTTCGAGCATAATGATCATGATTGAATTTTGCGACTGTACAGAGGACTCTCACACAGAACTGCGTAGGAGTTTCTTTGTCTAGGACAGGAACCAAAAGCTGGGTGTCAATGTGTTGCTTGGTTGAAGACCATCATCTTCCACCCAGTTGCCGATCGTTGCTCCATCATTAGCTATTAAATCATTAAGATCCTGATAATTTCTGATGCCATCGCCTCCTTTTGATTCAAATCCAAACTTTGGAATTGGAATGCCATCGAAGTTGGTCTCTTCCCAAGCACCTAAATCAGAAGGCCATGTTTCTGTAACCATGTCCATGGCCGAAATAGAGTACTCTGGGGGGGCCAACGATGGAAGCATTAGAGGAGCATCCTGATCACAGGTGGTCTGGGTCAGGATCGACCGGGTATTCGTTGGCAGAGTCACGATGGTGGTCTCTGTCGGTGGCAGTTCAGTTTCTGCACAGCTAGTGTTTGACTTGGTTTGAGTTGAGACATTGGGGTATGATTTCTCGAACTTAGATGAGTTGCCTTGCAGCTTTTTTACTAAGGTTGTGTTCCAATAGTTCTTGATCTCGTTGTCTGTTCGCCCTGGCAATCGCCCTGCAATTAGAGACCATCTATTGGTCTCAATTGGGGAACTTTAGATCAAACACATCAACTACTAAGAAGTTCTAGAATTTTATATCCTTTGGGAAAATGTAGAAATAAAACTACAGCTAAATGGATCCCTTGGAACCTGTTCTAACAGATCGAAGTCATGTTCGAAAAGAATCAATCTGAACACCTAAAGAAAATCAAGTACAATGATTAACATGTAATCACCTATTTCCGAGGAGCTTGTGGAGTCTAATAATCAACTCCTCCTCATCGTTGGAGATGTTTCCTCTCTTGATATCAGGTCGTAGATAGTTGAGCCATCGAAGTCGGCAACTCTTTCCACAACGCTTCAACCCTGTGTGAATTCCTCAAGCAAACCAAATTCACACACATTGGTAATTCTAATGTTGGATGACTCAATACAACCTTCAAACTTTCTAGTTATCCAGAATTAGAATAGGCAGTAGCAGATCTTTAATAGGGCAATTAAAATTTAAATCAGAAAGAAACCTGTGATTTTAGGGAGAGACCTCCATTTGCCCGCCCCATGAGTTGCTATGTAAGAAACAAGCACCTTGTCTTCTTGTGGCGTCCATGCTCCCCTATTGAGCTCCTCGGTCGAAGAGCACGATTTCCTTCCCATTTCCTCCAACTCTTGAAGCGGGAATCTTAATTTAGTGAACTCTCGACTGGAAAAGAAGAGGGGTGTATAGTTCAGAGACCATGGTTTCGTATGCTATTTGAAAGGTAGCTAGGGAGAGAAGGAAATTGAAGTCCAGTGCGGAACTAAGGTAGGATACCACAGTGTTGGAGCTTTTAGATCTTTGATGCAAGCTTGTTTGGAATGGCATGCTTCTGCAGAAGATTAGGTTGTTCGCCCTTGTCATGACTTGCTCGTGTCCGCTCGGATTAATTTACTTGATATGGCGCATTCCCTTTAGCACATCCAACTGAGTTTATATTCCAGAGATTAGTTTGTCATTTAAGTTCACTTCATGCTCCTAAGTTTTTCCTCAATGATTCTGCTTAAATTGGCCTTATCGTGCCCGTTTTTTACACCTTTGCTCTTGTATGCTATACAATGACTACCACTCGTAGACTTTCTAACATCGATTCATTCTCATCTAGAAGCAGGACTCCATTTTCACCCTCGAACTCCTTCCATCAATTAGCAGGATCGTTATGCAGGACAAAAGACAGCTCTATAGACATTTGGCCTTTTGCTATCATCCATCAGTCTCCCTTTGGTAATGTATACATGCGTCGTCCTGTGCCCTTAATTGGGAGGGCATGCTGCAGTAACACTTGGGTCCTTCTCGAGTCATTCAAAGTTACTACATCGAAGCTCCCACGGACATGATGCAGTAGTAAAATATTTAGAGGAACAATAAGAGGATCGTCATCTCAAATGGGATTAATATCTTGAAATTCGACTTCTAAATGTGTCGAACCTGTGCTTTGAATTTATTCAGTAGGAAGGCAATTGAATTCCCCATCATCATCTTCAGGGAACTCTGCTCCTCCAATTAAGGGTTTGCATGGATGTTTTGTAGTAAAGAGAGATGGAAACGTCAACTTGATTTTTGTGACGTGAGGTCAACCTACTATTTTGAGTTCGATAATACTCGCTCGCTGCATTGCCAATGCTGAGAAGAAGGTTTCCTTGCCAATGTTAGGTCCAGGGTAGCCCGTTGGTACTATGCTTTCTGTGCATGCCTCGGTACATATTAAGTCATGCTTGAGTTGGATTGTGCTTGTCACTGTTAAAAATGATTAATTATTAGGTAATGTTGATTCTGAGATGATCGGTCCGGTTACATAAAAAATTTTCATCGATCATTAGGATAAATTGAAAAACGCTCACAGTATGACTATCATACAATGACCACTTCAAGATCATCACCCATCTATTTCGGTAACAAAATTATGAAAAACAATGGTTAACAATTGTTTCTAGGGCATTTTCGGTGGCTCACTTCGACCTACAAGTATAAGTATACATTGCAATATATTTTCCACAAATTATAAACATTTTAGGCATCCTTTCACAGTCACCTCCCAAGTGTTCGTTCCAGCTGATCCAAAAACACTTTGTACACTTAACCAACTTGCCAAACATAGACCGCTCGCTTAAACATGTTTGTCAAATATCAGAAACTTCCAACTGACTAACCATACATACCGATTAATCCGATTCACAAGGTTGCAAAAAAGCCAAAGAAAGAAAACAGAAAAGTGGCATGGTCACAGAAAGGCTCTGCTTGAAACAAGACTGATAATGTCGCTGCAATTCAAAGGAGATCAAACCTCGCCCCTTAGAGATGCCTTACACTTCAACACAAACCCCAGAACTAAAAGAAGCATCACAATTCCACAGGAGGACCCTCCAAACCTATGTATCCAGTATGGATCAAACCTCATGATCTTCTTGTCCATGAAGCAAGTAAGGTTGATGACAAAGACCAGAATTATGAGCACAAACGGAAGCCAAACCTGCAGGGATCCTCCTGCGCTGTGGTACTCGTCATCTAGCTCGATCGGCGTTCTCCGGTCGATGTATAATGGTGATAGCATAGCAAGAAGTACCAGTGTGATTGCAACAAGCCTCTGAGTGTAAGTAGTCCTCCCCTTCATGGTGCCTTTGGCTCAGATCATACTTAGAATTTATTCTAGTGGAGAAATCAGTCCCTGAAGATGTGTAGCTTACTTCTCTTATAGTGCGAATGATTGTTCTCGCGCAGTTTACGACATATAATTTCTATACAATTTCTGGAAAAGAGGAGAATTTATTCTGAGGTTCTAATTAATCAGATAGAGTTAAGAGAAAAGAGATTGTTCTGCATGGCCAAATGAAGTAGTGTTTGGGGGAATCAGATGCTCCAACAAGTGGTGGATGATGTTCTCAAAATCCCTAAAAGTGATCTTATGATTGACTAATTCACCCTTTACAGAGAATACTTCTCTTATAATCCACTTGAAAATCGAGAATGCTTCGCCAAGAATATACCGTTTCTACAAGACACATCAAACTCATAATGGTGTCAAAATGCATGCAATTCTAGAGATTGAAGAATTGGTTTAAAGAATGAGATATACTAAAAGAATGTCCAACACTGAAGTAGAATTTGTGTATGTATATTTGCATCAGCTAAGAGTGAGAATTACAATTCCTTCAACTTTTTGTACCTCAACACCAAACTTTCTAAAGTAGTCTTCAAAGCATTGCTAACCATTCACTAGAAAAAGATAAGTGTGGCTCACAAGTTCAGAATCACTCTCCAAAGAAGCCACTGATATGCCTGTTTACTGATAGTTTATTTGATGGAACAGGACAAGATAATTCTACGAGAACATAATTTTGTTCATATTTGACTCAAATAAGCTGCGATAAGAGCATCTGAATCAATTAAATTCAGTATAATTAATGCGTAATCGGTCTCACAGATAACCTCAAAGGTCACATTTTTAAACAATCAAGTAGATTGCAGATGAACTAGAAAAAAATGCTCAAATTCAGAAAACGAAATAACAAATCCGAAAGAATCCACAGATCAAACTTTCTCACCGTTCCTTCATTGCCCTCCGCCACAAGTACCTCCTGGTGGCCATGTTGAGAAATCCCTCTAAACCATTACAAATCGCCTGCACACAAGGAGAAAACTGAAGAAATTGCCATCAGAAAGAGGTCATAGAGGAATGCAATGAAGAAAAATCTAACCTTTCTGATGCAACGGTTTCGAGTTAATCACAAGGCAAAAGGGAACGGATCTGTCGGCAGGAGGAACGCAAGGACAAGATGGGGTCACATCATTCCCGGCGGGCACTACGCCGAGCAACCACAAAGTGAAGGCAACGGTGGAAGACGATCGATATTTTCAAAATGATGTGCCTCTTGGAATGCTCTCCCTTTTATTCTACAGACCAAATACTTGTTGCATTGAACTGGATCTTTGTATAGAACTTGAGCTCTTGTCTGTATTGACGAAACTCTGGCCGGGGTCCTTCCTCAGCTCCATCTCTCTCATTCTCTCCCTAACTCTCTCCGCCTCCTCCCACCGCCCGGCTTCCGCGTACATGTTCGCCATCAGCACGTACACCGTTGAATTCCTGCAACCCAGCCGCGGGGATAGCTCTTCGGTCACCGCCTCCGCCATCTCCAGTTCCCCATGAATTCTGCAAGCCCCCAGCAGAGCTCCCCACACCCCGATGTCAGGCTCCACCGCCATCCCCTTAATGAACTTGTATGCCTCCGCCAACCTCCCTGCACGGCCGAGGAGGTCCACCATGCAAGTGCAGTGCTCCAGTGTGGGAGTTAATCCGTACGCCCTCATCCCGTCCAAGTGCCTCAAACCCTCCTCTACCAGGCCGCCGTGACTGCACGCCGCCAGGACGGACGTGTACGTGAAGGTGTTCGGCCTCAGTCCCTGCTCGCACATTTCGTCAAACAGATTCAGGGCATCTCCGACGCGGCCGTGCGCAGCATAGGACCTGATCATGGCGCTCCAGGTGACCACGCCCTTGGGTGTGAGACTGTCGAAAACCTGCCTCGCCTCCTCGACGCTTCCGCACCGGCCGTACATGTCCACCAGCGCGTTACCGACCCTGACGTCGGCGTCGAGCCCTCTGTTCCGGGCGAACCCGTGCGCCCACCGGCCAGTCTCCAGCGCTCCCGTTGCGGCACAGGCAGAGATGAGGCTCACCAGCGTGACGCCGTTGGGCGGCACTCTTTCCGTCAGCATCGCCCGGAATAGCTTGATCGCCTTGCCACCCTCGCCGCTCTGCTCGTACATCGCGATCATGGTGTTCCAGGAAACCAAGTTCCGATCGGGCATTTCGTCGAACAGGGATCTCGCAACGCTCGTGCTCCCACATCTGGCGTACATGGCGATTAGGGCATTCGCCAACGAGGGATGCGAATCGAACCCTAATTTGATGGCGAAGCCGTGGATTGCCATCCCGGAGACTAGGGATTCCGGACCTCTCAGAGCAGGGAGAACGCTCACCATTGTGATCTCGTTGGGCGGCGTCCCGGAAGCCACCATCCGCCTGAAAACACCCAACGCTTCACCAAAGACGAAATTTTGGACGTACCCAGCGATCATGGAGGTCCAAGAGACGATGTTCCTGAAGTGCATCTCGCGGAAGACCAACTCCGCGTCGGAGACCTCCCCGTTCTGGGCGTACATGGTGACCAATGCGGTCTGCAAAAAGGGGTTCGAGGCGAAGCCGTGCCTGAGAGCGTCGCAGTGGGCCTGCACCCCTTCGCAGAAGGCGGAGGCGACCGCACAGGCGCGGACGACGAAGGGGAAGGTGAAGTGGTCCGGGGAAAGACCGGCGGCGTGCATCTGGGCGTAGAGGAAGGGGACCTCATTGCAGGGGCCGAGGTCGGCGTAGGCGCGGAGCAGGGTGTTCCACATGAAGGAGTCGCGGCGTGGCGCGGCGTCGAACAGGTTGCGGGCGTAGCGGACGGAAGGCGAGAGGGAGGCGGCGAGGGCGAGCAACTTGGTGGCGACGTGGAGGAAGAGGCCTCGTTGCTTTAGAAGAACGGCGTGGAGACATTTGAGGGCGGAGAGGGAGGAGACGGAGTGGAGGAAGGCGGCGCCGTCAGGTGCGAGGGAGGAGGGGAACGCGGCGTCTGTGTGCAGCTGAGCAAGGGTTCTAACCATGCTTCGAATTTGTGCTTTGACTTCCAGAAACAAGTCACTTGCTATGCGATGTAGGTCAGCAGCGAGACCCCAACGGGCTGGCGTGGTCCAGGCGATGTTGTCACGTATATGTCTCTCGATTGATTCCCATATTAATGGTAGTAACAGAGAGAATTTGACACTTCAGTTGATAAATCGGAAAATTATAATTAATCACTACGAGGAAAGTTTTTTTTCTCGATTTTATCGAGATTAGAACCTTTACTTATAATAACAACTCTGTTTTGTACTAACTAACTCAACCCTGCCTAGGATAAAAAATCCAATTAGATATCCAAATACATTGATACGGAGGTATGCTTCAGGACTTTGATCAACTAGATATCCAAGTATCAGCCGATTCAACACGTTGACTTTCAAAGGAGATTTTCCAACCAAGATCGACTTATTGACCTTCCAGCATCTTGGCACATGAAGGGATACAACTGTTACCAAATTAAGTGAAGAGACATAATAGTTATGGCAGCACCCTTTAACGGAATGTTCTTTACAGAAATAGGTATATGTATAAACTTACTTTGAGAGATAAAAACTCTCAATGAGCATATCAAACATACAAGATAAGGAGTTTGACGTTCTAACATGAGGTTAACTCCACAACTTCCACAATCAGCCACCAACCCACACCTATAGTCATGCATCACACGGGTACATGCCACCCATTGTGATGTTCATTCAATACAATTACATACACTCACACATCCACACCAAAGGAAACTATAACATCATCACGCAAGCAATCTTCAAACATGATGTTAGAAATAAGGAGAGTGGGGATATGAGAACATGGTCCATGTTCCCCACTATTCATAATGAAAAAGGTCCATTATGCCCCTGATTTATTTCTCTATATAAAGGGGATGCGTCCAAGGATCACGCAACAAGAATCGTGGTGCGTTGGAGACGAGAGTAAGAGGAGAACATCCAAGGCGGCGGGATTTGGTTTGTGGAATTGCGGAGGGCTTTCTGATCCTGTGATCGCTCTTCCGACGGCGAGTTTCGCCATTGCCGATTGCGGATCTGCGGGAGATCGCTGTAAGTTTTTACCGCTTTAATTAATTCCTCTTTTATGCATTTAGAATTTCTACATTGGTATCATAGCGCGTAGTTGTTTCTAAATGCATGATAAAACCGTTGAAGTCATGACCGATGTGTTACAAGAAAAGCCAAGGCCGGTGACTCTATGTCGCGGCAAAGGCTTGTCGGCGACAATGTCTCGAAAAAGGGATGTAGTCAGCGACAAAGTCGCTCGCCGGAGGACACATTGCTGCTGCTCCGATGGAGTTTGTTGCTTGCTGCCAACACATGGCTAGATCGCATTCATGTCGCGATCTTCCCCAATGGCCGACACCATAGGCTTTGAGGGAACGGAGTTTGTCTCTGATGGTTGCCGACAATAAGGTCACAGAGAGATCTGCGACTGGGTTGCAATTCGGTGATCGAATCGTTTTGCCAATGTTAGCGTTGTTGCCCAGGGGTGGAAAATCACGACGGTTTCGTGATTTTCACTAGAGCCGGCGAAGGTCGACGATGCATCAGTGGCCTGCCGGGGACTGTGTCCGTCGCGGTTGCTTGGCATGCGCTACGTGCGAGTGTGGGCAGCGTGAGAAGAAGAAAACATGCAGCGAAGAAAACGGAAGTCGTGAGGAAATGTTTGTTTTTTAAAAATCAAATAAATAAAAAAAATAAATGGTTGCTGCATGTTTTTAAATTTAAAAAAAAACGAAACGTTTTTTTTAAGCTTCTGTGTAAAAAAAAAAAATGTGTGCACCGCCGAAATATGCTAATGCATATTGTAGCATTAAGTTTAATTTGTATGCATGCGGTAATTAATTGGAAATGTGTTCAATTAATTTACCATTTATGATAAATAGTCTAGAGTAATTTTGATCCATCTAGACCCGGTTCAGGTATAAATTATTAGTTGGTTTAACCGAACCAATTTGATCCAAACCCGAAATCAATTTGAGTTGATTAATTAGACTTTGACCAAATATGATCAAATGACCAGATTTGTTCTATCGGGTCAGATTTGATAAAAACAATTAGATTTGTTCTAATTGGTCGGACTTAAACCAATGAGCATTGGTTTGATCAAACGGACCTGAGTTTGATCAATAAGTCTGAAATTGATAGAAATGAACTTAGAGAAAAAGTAACAGAACATAGGCACAAAAATCCTTGTCCAATTAGATTAGTTTTAATTATGGACATTGGACCAAGCTTAGGATATGAATCCCTAATCAACCAATCCGATGGGTCTGACCAATTAGATTAGTTCTAATTGTCGACTTAACTCCTGAAAATCGAGAAGATTTGTTTTTCTTGATTTATTATGTTGGTACTATGCCTGTATAAATTGAAATAAGCCGGTTTTGTACTGGTTAGTCGGTTTTGTACTGACTTATTTATTTTCAATTTTTCAAATGGCACAGATGATTACCACATTGACTCGTCGCGAAGTGCGACGAAATCAGCTCAGGGAGGAGATTCAGGAGATAGAGTACAACTCTGCTTATGGAGTCGACGGACACATTGGACGGCTTGATCTGTTTTGGAAACTTGAGCGAGAAGAGTTTCCAGTCCTGGACAGTTATAGGATTTGGGCTTTGATGTAATCATTGCCAGAAAATCCTAGGATAATAGCAGACTATATTTGGGGGCGTCATCAAGGGTGCGTCACATATTCTGTATTATGTGAGGAGTTGCTTCATCATATGACTGAAGAGGATCCGGAAGAGTTCGAAGAGGATCCGGAAGAGTTTGAAGAGGACCCGGAAATGATCGAGGAGGAACCAGAAGAGGATCCAATTGTGAATCCAATAGAGAACCTTGAAGCTGTCCTGCCTGTGATTACCCCAAATGAGTCCAGGCTGAGAGGGATTATTTTGGCCACTGCACTAGTGTCTGTCCTAGTGGGAGTGGTAGTTGCCTATCTAGTTTATTAGAGTTCTGTTATTTTTATTGTTGTTTTATATGAACAATAGTTAGTTCATTTCATTCATGTCAGTTAGTTATATGTTAACAATATGCAGCATAATTTTATATTAATGATATGTTCATTTATTTATGTTGTTTGCTTGACATGATGCATGATTAGTTCATGATGTATTAAATGATTAGTTCATTTAATTAAAAAAAATATGATATATTAAATGATTAGTTCATTTAATTAATGAATTCATGATATGATAAATGATTAGTTCATTTGTTGGGATGTATGTAATAGAATTGATTAATATTAATTTGATTGGTCATACGGATGATGAGTGAAAACATAGTTGTTATTTGATTTTGTAAACCAACTCAAAGTAATATTAAGTCAATCATAAATTGCATACATATGATATACACTGAATACTAAATAATTTGTTTATTTATGATAGATTATGACAACCAAAAACATAATAGCTGAACTCAACAAAAGTGAAAAATTTAATGGGGATAACTATAAGATCTGACACCTCAAGATACAATATGTACTTGAGGAACAAGAAGTTCTAGAGGCTGTAAATCAGGTTATGGAAGTACCTGTAGATGGTCCCACTGCACAACACAGACTAGATCTTGATGCCTATAAGGCATGGAAGAAAAAGGGCTCCACTACAAAGGGTATATTGATTAGTTCAATGGTAGACGACCTAGCTTTTGAATATGAGTCATATTTTACGGCTCATGAAGTCTGGGTTGTCCTTAAAGAAAAATATAGTGGAGTAAGTCTGAGCAAACTTCGCCAGCTGACAATCAAGTTTGATAGCTACAAAAAGCGTCCGAATGTATCAATGGTTCAACACCTCAGGGAGATGTCGAACATGATTCAGAAGCTTAAAACTGCTGGTCATGAGTTGGCTGATGAACAACAGGTTCAAACAGTTATTCGTTCACTTTCAGATTCTTGGGAGACCATGAAGTAGACCTTAACTCACAGTGAGAGTAACAAGACTTTCACTGACGTCTCACGCCATGTAGAATTGGAGGCGGAGAGAGTTGAATCCGCAAGGATTTCTGGACAAGCCTATGTGGCTGTAGGTTCTGCTGGATCATATGGATCCAAGAAGAGGAAATGGTTCAAGAAAGGGAAGGGAAAGAAGAAGGAAGCTGCTGTTGTGGGACAGGGCCCAATCAAGAAGATAGTCAAGAAGACTAGAAAGAAACCTAAAAACAAGTTGACTTGTTTTAACTGTGGCAAAAAGGGCCACTTTGCTCGGGAGTGCACTGAGCCGAAAAAGGTAAATCCAAGTGTGTCTTATTTTCAAGAGCATTTTGTTGCTAGTTTAGTGTTGTTAGCTGATTCTTATCCTTTGTGGATTATAGATTCAGGAGCAACCAACCATGTAGCTCGGGAACGAGTTACATTTGTTGAGTACCGTCGGGTACCAGCTGACAACAAGTGGATCTATGTGGGAAATAATGCAAGAGTTGAAGTTGAAGGAGTCGGCACTTGCAAACTCAACCTACGTGGTGGTAGAGTTTTATTTCTGCATGATGTCCTGTATGCTCCTGAAATTCGACGGAATCTTGTTTTCGTTACATGTCTTCTTGATTTAGGGTATTGTATTAATTTTTACAATTGGTCTGTTGAACTTAAGATTGACTCAGTGTCAATCAGATATGGTTTTTTAACAAATGGTTTTATGGTTCTTGATGTAGAGCCAGATGTCAATTATGCTATTGATGGTTATTTTTCAAACATTGCTTTAACTAGTGATGCAGATATAACTGATGAGGTTTGGCATGCTAGATTAGGACACATAGGACAAGAACGTATGAATCGGTTAGCTAGAGAGGGTCTATTGGGCACTCGAGCTAAGATTCAATTGTTTATATATGAGCATTGTCTTGCTAGAAAAGTAACTAGGAAACCATTTGGTAAGGCTATTAGATCTGAATCAACATTGCAGTTAATTCATTCGGACATTTGTGGTCTAATGAATGTGAATGCTAGACATGGAACTTCCTATTTCATTACATTTATTGATGATTTCTCTAGGTTCGGTCATGTATATTTGATTTCTCACAAATCTGAAGCATTAGATTGCTTCATTCGTTATATGAACGAAGTTAAGAATCAAATGGAACGTAAAGTTAAGGCTTTACGCACTGACCATGGAGGGGAGTATTTGTCTGATATGTTCAAGATAATATGTAATGATAGAGGGATTATTAGACAGTTGACAATCCCTGGAACTCCACAGCAAAATGGGGTAGCTGAAAGAAGAAATAGGACTTTTCTTGAAATGGTTAGGTCTATGATGGCGCAAGCTAATTTGTCAATCTCCTATTGGGGAGATGCATTATTAACTGCAGCCTATATACTTAACAAAGTGCCTTCAAAGTCAGTTCCATCTACCCCATATGAACGTTGGATAGGCAGAAAATCATATTTGAGTAATCTGAGACCCTAGGGGTCAGCTGCTTATGTTCATGATAGTTCTCACAAGTATGGAAACTAGGGCCTAGAGGTAAAAAATGTATCTTTATAAGATATCATGAGACCTCCAAATGTTATGTTTTCATAGGTGAGCAATTAGATGGAATCATCTCCGAAATAGACTCAAGAGATGCGACTTTTCTCGAAACAGAGTTCCCAATCAGAAGTGATGTTGATAAAAATATTCCTCTATTTGAGGAGGATGAGATATTATCAATGAGAGAGGTGTCAAAAGGGATACCTGAGTCTAGTCAACCGAGTGGGAGTGATATGCCGAGTCATGAGTTGACTTCTCAACAGCCCAACTTACGGAGAAGTGTTCGTAAGATCAAACCTAAGAAGAGGTTTGATATTGAGAATGAGGCATTGGTAACAATTCCAATTGACGACGACGGACCTCAATCCATTGAGGAAGCATTGGGATGTAGAATTAGAGAAAAATGGAAAGCTGCAATGGTTAAAGAGATGGAGTCCATGATTCAAAATCATGTTTGGGACTTAGTCGATCTTCCTCCGGGCCGAAGGGCTATTGGGAATAAATGGATTCTCAAAATAAAGAGGAAAGCAGATGGATCGATTAACAGATACAAAACTCGTTTAGTTGCAAAAGGATATACCCAATTGGAGGGTATTGACTTTGAAGAGACATTTTCTCCTGTAGTGAAATTTGTATCAATAAGAGTTATTTTGGCCTTTGTGGCACATTATGACTTGGAATTATATCAAATGGATGTAAAACCCGCTTTCCTTAATGGTGATCTTGACGAAGAAATCTATATGGTTCAACCAGAAGGTTTCATTGCTGAAGGCCAAGAGCAAAAAGTATGTAGACTTAGAAAGTTTATATATGGGCTAAAGCAAGCGTCAAGACAATGGAACATAAGATTTAACGAAGTCGTTTTATCTTATGGTTTCGAGATAATCAATGAGGATCATTGTGTTTGTAAGACCGTTAGAGTCGATAGAGGGGGGGTGAATATCGATTCGAAAATATCGAGTATAAACGCAGCGGAAAAGTAAAATAGACACAATGGTTTTATTTCGTTCGGAGCCTGTGACGACTCCTACTCGAAGGCCCGTGGTCCTTGACCACTTTCGTTGGGCAATCACTAGCAATTCGAAATGATGATTACAAAAGAACCGTACAGGGAATGCTAATGAAAACTGAAAACAAATACCGACAAAAAGGGAAAAGAACGGAGCGTAGTGTCGGAGCTTTGTTGGCGTCGCACTGAACGTCGAGCAGCAAGACCAGCAGTAGAAGAGTTCTCGGCTTGATTGATTGATACTGAAGCTCCTGCCTGAGGCTTCTTTTATATGCTGTTCCGGGCGCCTGGATTCCTTCCGGGCGCCTGGAATGTGACGTAGCTGCTCAAACCGAGATGCTCCACGTGGCGACGACTTGGCTGGATAGAATTCGCCTTCCGGGCGCCCGGACCTCCGGGCGCCCGGACCACCTTGTTCCAGAAAAACTCCCTTTTCCTGCAAAACAAAGTTAGTCCGAGGTAAATATACATCCTGTAAAACAGATTGTTAGCACAGTTAAAGTTCAACAGATGGATAAAAAGAGTATGACTTAGATTCCGTCTTTCTGAGACCGGAATCTAGTCACGATCTCGACTTAGACATCCGAAATGGATCTAAGCCTGATCGACGCCTAATGTCCCCTTCCCGGGAACGCGTCCTCACAGTCACTCCCCTCCAGTGACTTACCTTACTTACCTGCCAGACGTCCGGTCAGCCCGTCGACCCGTCTGGACTTCTCGCCAGCTATCCGGTCAGCCCGTCGACCTAGCTGGACTTCTCGCCAAGCGTCCGGTCAGCCCGTCGACCCGCTTGGTCTTCTCGCCAAGCGTCCGGTCAGCCCGTCGACCCGCTTGGACTTCTCGCCAGCTATCCGGTCAGCCCGTCGACCTAGCTGGACTTATCCTGCACACTCGATCAGAGTGTTAGATAACAACGAACCTAACTTAACCTGATTTATCATTCATCAAAACCTGAGTTAGACCGTTAGTGCTAACTGCACCAACAGTGTTTTCCTGAAAAGGGAAAAAGGAAAGTATGTCATTTTATCATTATATGTTGATGATATGCTGATAGCTAGAAATGACATAGGATATGTGAATGAAGTCAAGAAGTGGCTGTCATCACAATTTGATACAACAGATATGGGAGAAGCTGAATACATCTTAGGGGTGAAGATCATAAGAGATCGTTCTAAAGGACTTTTGGGTTTGTCACAAGAGTCTTATATAAATAAGATGTTACATCATTTCAGCATGTCTAATTGCAACACAGAACATACACCTATTGTGAAAGGTACTGTGTTGAGCAAGAGTATGTGTCCTCAAACTCCAGAGGAAATAGCTGAGATGAATAAAAAACCATATGTCAATGCTATTGGTAGTTTGATGTACACTATGTTGTGTACACGTTCCGATATCAGCTATGTTGTGGGCTTGGTCAGTCGCTTCTAGTCAAACCCAGGACCGAGACACTGGAAGGCAGTAAAAACGATATTCAGATATCTGAAGGCGACAACAGATTATTGTCTCTGTTTTCAAGGATCAGATATGAGTCTGAAAGGTTATTCAGATGCAGATTGGGCTGGAGATCTGGATGATAGAAAATCCACATCAGGCTATGCATTCTTGCATTTGTCGACTATGGAAGCTGAATATGTGGCATGTTCAGCAGCTGTGCAAGTAGTCTGGTTGAGAAGGTTTCTGAAGCATCTGAAAATTACTGAGGATAGTGGGAGTCCAGTAACTGTCTACTGTGACAGTCAAGCTGCAATAGCTTTTTCCAAGGATCCGAAATATCATAGCAAAGGCAAGCATATAGAAATTAAATATAATTTTGTAAGGGATATTGTAACTAAAAGAAAAGTCATTCTTGAGTATATCCCTACATGTGTTATGCTTGCAGATCCTTTTACTAAGTCAATGACTAAAGAGTCATTTAAAGAACATGTAAAGTCTTTGGGACTTCGTAGAATGTAACACCATTGAAATAACAATAGACTTTGTGTTTTGATTGTGTCATTTGCCATAATTTTATTCAGTGTATATATTTTATTTGTTACATTCATCTAAGATCTCGGTGAGCATGTTAGCAGGTGGAGATTGGTCCACTCACATGGGCAATCGTCTCTGTTTGTTTAGTACAAATAAGGGTAAGACCGTTACTTATTAAACAGCTTACGTAGCTGAAATTATGAAATTAGAGACAGATTCATAAGTTGAGGTCGCCTTGATAATTGTGTTAAGATGAGATCATTTATGTGTAAATAATGATCTAAGTAAATGATCCCACCATTTACTGAACCTGTTGAAAGCCAGATTAGAATTCATATGTTGAATTCAGGATTAGACATTAAGTATGTCTAGATCAATATTTGTACGATGTTAAAATTTGAAGACAACATGCACTCTTTTTAGTAAAGAGAATAACATCGTAGCATGTGATTCATACCACATATGCTATTGCGACAATAAAGGTAGTAGGAGAAAGAATCCTTGTTTCTCTACTATGTGAGACCTTTGAGATTATATGTTAATCTCAATTTTTGTCTTAGTGACTATTTAGCTGTTTACTTGAAATTTTAATCAGTGTCTGCTACTTTAGCGTGTATCCTATGGCTATGGATGATTCGGTCTATGCAGCATAACTAGGAAAGCGACTGATTAAAATGAATTGATTCTAGCTAAAAAGGAAGATTAAATATATTTACATCTTTTGTTGTTATTCACTGGTCGACCCATTTCTGTTATGTACGGAAATGAATGTGAATATAGGATATGGAACATGCTCATGACATAATGGTCATTATAAGGGATTAGAGATGTTCATATCGATGTAAATGAAAATTATTTAATCT
The DNA here is from genome assembly GCF_018446385.1 of Zingiber officinale. Taxonomy (NCBI): domain Eukaryota; kingdom Viridiplantae; phylum Streptophyta; class Magnoliopsida; order Zingiberales; family Zingiberaceae; genus Zingiber; species Zingiber officinale. The sequence goes on from NC_055994.1 coordinate 78,071,920, forward strand.
GGGTAAATAGTAAGACATGGATATCTTCAAGATAATGGTTGTGTGTCACTTGAAGATTGGATGGATCCTGGATAAAGGCTATGTGCCATCAGGAAAGTGGCTAAGTGTCATAAAGAGTGTGTTTCTAATTTATTTGAGCAGCTAAGCAAAGTGTAACAACTTTATTAGCATTGATTGCTCAACGAGCGGCTAAGTCAAGGTGTAACAATCTTCTTAGCAACTATCACTCAGTGTGCTTGCTGTCTTACGAACCATTTTCTGTAAGTATGGATTGGATGTTCTCATATGGTCTATGTGACCAAACTCTCTAATAGTCGGTGTGACTGATTAAGTCTTTGTGACTTACCTGAATAAACTAGTCTTAGTGACTTTACCTTGGACGAGTGGGAGATGTTGGAAATGGGGAGAGTGGGGATATGGGAACATGGCCCATGTTCCCCACTACTCATAATGGAAAAGGTCCATTATGCCCCTGGTTTATTTCCTTATATAAAGGGATTGCGTACAAGGATCACGCAACAAGAATCGTGGTGCGTTGGAGACGAGAGTAAGAGAAGAACATCCAAGGCGGCAGGATTTGGTTTGTGGAATTGCGGAGGGCTTTCCGATGCTGTGATCGCTCTTCCGACAACGAGTTTCGCCATTGCCGATTGCGGATTTGCAAGAGATCGCTGTAAATTTTTACTGCTTTAATTAATTTCTCTTTCATACATTTAGAATTTTTACACATGATGTATCTCTCAAAAAAGCAGCAAAAACTGGACCTCACAAATCAGCCAAAACCCGGAACTCATACATACAAGACTTGCAACTTGAGTATTGCATCAAGCTTAGATCCACAAATCGATGCACATGAATCTAAATTTTTTCAAAATATCCTATCAACATCCGGAGCTATCCCCTCCATGCAGCATCTATTACGAGTTTCCCATACAAAGTAGATTGTGCTAGATGCATCAAGATATCCGGCTTTCATCTTACGACTACCACCTTTGTAATGCTCCTCAAAAATCTGATAAAACTCACCAAATAAATCAAAATCATAACCAATATCCTTCACCTTGACCCAAAGAGTACAAGCTATGGGACATTCAAATTGATTCCTCTTGATGCCGGCATAGCATACATGCTTTGTTTGGTTCGTAAACATAGTGAAGCATTGATTTAGGGAGAGTAACTCATAGATTTTTTTTTGACTTTTAGTAGAAGGTTAGATCCAATAACAAGTGATATGGCTGATTGATATTGCACATTATCATTTAAATATTATTTGTTTTTTATATATATAATCTAAATATTTAATTAACTGCTTAAATACCCCAGATATTGTTGTTATTCTTTTATATAGTCATATTTGAAATTTAAACTATATTCTTTATATATTTTTTTTAAGTATATCATATGTGTTTTTTAAAAAAAAATTATATTATATCTCTTTCTAATAATATAGAGAAATTCAAAGTGATAAAAAAAATAATTTTTAAAGCACAGGTAATTTATAAATTAGAAAAGTTCACTACCTATAAACTTGTCATTGATTTGTTTATCAAAATTATTTTTAAAAATATTTTTTTAATATATCTCTATAATAAGTTCTAAAATTCGTTAGTAGGATAACCACAGTAGGGATTCTCTAATCCGTAAATTGTGGACCAATGGATAGTCCACTGATGAGAACTTTTGATTTGGATGGACCGCATCTTTAAATAGGTGGGGTCTATCCAAATCAAAAGTCCTCATATAGTGGATCATCCCCTGATCCACAATTTACGGACTAAAGGATCTGCTCTCGGATAACCAATGCCTAGGCCATCTAAAAACAAGATTAGATGTGGCTAAACAAATTCTACAATATTAACATCATACTCATTAGTCTCATTTATAAAATTTAGTCAATACTGCTGAGAGAACTTGAAATGATCAAAATTAAAAATAAAATAATAATCTTAATCTCATTAATTATTTTTTAAATTATCAATTTGATCCTATAAAATTTTTTCATCAATTATTAGAATAAATCAGGAAACATATGCCGTGACAAATTTAGAAATTCATTATCCTTTAAATACGTCTCAATTGAAAAAATAAATCTTATAAATATGTTATAATTATGATTCAAATTATAAATATTTAAATGACAACATCAATTTAACAACAAAGCGTTACCTAAATAACTCGTACAAAAAAAAAAAGACACAATGGGAATTTGGAAAGTACACCGACCACAACTATTAGCTTATTTCGGAACAAATGATGGTCTAGTGCTCTAATACCAGAAGCGGGCACGATATCACTTCAATTGCTCTATCAAATTATATATTAAGGTCATCAATAAAGGGAAAAATTTTAAATGACATTTAAGCAAAAGAAAAACATAGTGTCCGATCGAGACGTGCTAAAGTGAATAGTATTCATGATTTTTTTTATATTTTTTATAAAAAATTATCAGAGATAAATATAGTGAAAAATAAGTAGAAGAAAAAAAATTAATACTGACTCTTTTGATTTTATTTAGTTCGGAATTTTGATGACTCATATTCTAAAATTTACATTTGTTGAGTGTTTATTTTGGGCACTTTACTATCAATCAGGAATATTACAAAACTGAGTACATCAGATTTATACTTAAAGTACTACAACTGAAAGTTATACCGACAATAACGGTGTTGAAATTGAGAGCTTCTAGTTGTCGGAATAGCGTTACGACTTCGTTGGATTATCTTTTTAGCAGCGCACAAGAAAAAGATCACGAAGATGAGTTGTTTTTCATACTCTGCTCGTGAAGGCGCATTCAACCTCATTGAAGGCGCCTCCAGCTCGGATCCTTATCTCCAAATCCGATGAGTCGATAAGTCCCGTATTCTGTGAACTTTATCCCTTCGAAGGCGCTTTCAAGCTCATGGAAGACACTTTCCATCCGATATCCAAGGTACCTTCAGGTGCTTCGAAGGCACCTCCAAGCCTCTTCCGCACGAGCCTTCGGCCAAAGCAGCCGAGGCGCCTGTAACAGCCTTGGAGACCCCTCAGATACTGTTCATCTGAGCTTTTCTTTGTGCATCTCACTTCCTGTAAGACATATTAATCCAAATACAAAGTATACCCTGCAAGACAAATTTAGCAGAATAAAATATGAATAATAAATTATTCGACAGCCTCCAGACTGTCCGGTTCTGACTTTTGGATTTTCTGGAAACCCTAGGTTGAATCGACCCCTACTGTTCCCGCAACGAGGAATACGTCCTCACTTATTCCTCTCAGGAAAAATTACCTTTTGTCAGACTGGTCCTCCAAACCGACTGGACTTTTGTTTAGTGTATGATACTTTAGGACTTCATGATAAACGTCCATTGCTTGACCCATCCAAACTTTCACTTGATCTACGATCCTGAGGGTTTTCACCTAAAGTCCTCGACTCTAGAATTTCGTCCAAAGTCCTCGACCTGCCAAGACTTCACTCAGTCCCTCGGACCAGGACTTCGTTACCTAATCGCAGTTAGAACTTTCCATAATTTAGGATTACCACCTTCTAAGAGTTAAGATTACCTCGCCTAATATTTTTCATCTGCCTAGATTTCACTAAGATTTTTATCTAAGAACACTTTAAACTTTTCTAAAGCTCATTCATATTTATTGGATAATAAATAATTTTAACTTTAAATTCTTTGTTATTATCAAAATACACATTCGATTTTATTCCTACACGTATTTTTAAATAAAGGACATCAAGCATGAATACATAAAATCCAAGAAAAAAAGTGAAATTACAAATCCAAGTAGAAAAATAATAGTGTTGATAGAAGAAAAACAAAAAACAAAGAAGTATGGCTAGGAGATAAAAAAAAAGTTTAAATTTTAAGCTAGGATTTATTAAAAGAAATATTATTTTGAGGGGATTATATGACAACAACAATATAAATCAATAAATTATTTTTAGAATATAAATACAATTTATATGATTTTTTAATTTTAAATATAAAATATCAGAATATAAATTAAGTAATAATATTTATTAGAATTTTTTATTTTTAATATAATATTATTAGAATATAAATATGATTTTAATTTTAAATATAGCTTTTATATAATTTATTAAAATAATTTAATTAGGGTGCCTTTATTTAAATGAGAAATTATTAAATTGACGAGCTCACGGTGACGCCAGAACGGAAGATAAAAAATAATAATTACATAAAATAAATTATTAAAATGTTCAAAGTTGTGAAAATTTTAAAATAGCAAATTGATTGCTAAAAATCAGTTTACCCTGTCAAAATTAGCATAGAATATTTGAAACTTATTTATAAATTATTTTATCGTAAAATCTCTTACTGATAAATTTTTCATTAGAAAATCTGAACATCTTTTCTAGTGTTAAACAAGTTGAAATGATTAAAAAATTTAATATTTAAAATGGGAGTAAAACAAAAGGTAAAACAAAATCATATATATACACTTTAATGCCCGGACGGCGTCGGCGACCACACAGTTTGCTAAAACAAATTGATTTTTTTTTATAATTTTTTTTAAGCATTGTGAAAAAAAAATCAATTTGAATAAATATTTGAGATTTGGGATTTGCGGACCTTAGGGCCACATTATGGTTGGTGAGGTTTGGATTTGAACATGTCTGAAAGTGCTTATTAGTTCACAATTTTACCAGCGATTAAAGATGGTATGGATTTACTCTGCAGGCAATGTAACCATTAAAATCGAAAGAACACTTCTAAGAAAATTCAATTTTGCAATCCGAGTAACGAAAATGTTGAATAAAAAACGAGTATCAAAATCCAGTAGAAGGTTTTTCGTTCTAGGGTTTCCAGAATGAAATTGAAGTGCGAATGTAAAATACCTAAACGACAGATCAAATGACCACTCAGGCAGTGAGCACGACAGAGCCGCCGGCCTCCTTGATCTTCTTCTCCGCGATCTTCGATATGAGCTTGGTTTTCACGACTATAGGGCGGGACGGGGGGAGCGAGCCCTTGCCGAGCACCTTGAAGTAGCCATACTGAGTCACATCTAGCAACGGAACGGAGCCATCTTTGGCTCCGGCGGTCGACCCCTTCAAGTCTTCAGGGATGAGCGACCAGAGAGTGTCGACGTTGACGATCGGGCAGTGGAACTTGTTGCGGAGGCGGTGGAAGTAACGCATGCCGACCTTGCCGAAGTAGCCCGGGTGGTACTTGTCGAAAAGGATGCGGTGGTGGTGCATACCGCCGGCGTTCCCGCGGCCTCCCGGGTGCTTCCGGTGCTTCCCGATGCGGCCGTGGCCAGCGCTCACGTGGCCTCGTTTCTTCCGATTCTTCTTCAAGCGGGTCGTCATGGCCGTCCTCCTCCTCCTGCTCCTGCTCCTGCTCCTGCTAGGGTTTCGATAGAGATGAGGACTATATAGCATGCGAATGAGAAGTGCCTGATGATGATGGGCCTTTCATGGGCCAGTCAGAGCGCATTGCGAATTCAAGGCATAAAATCATGTTGAATAGGGATCAAATGCCTAAAAATTCATGTTTATAGTTTTAAAATTAAAATAAATATCTATTATGTTTGAGAGAAACTAAAAAAAGAGTCAAAACAATTTTTTGCCTAAAAATACACAAAAACAAAAAAAAACTCTTGGTCTAGTTATAAGGCTTCAAAACATTTAGTGCCTTTTGTTGGCATGGACAACTATAAAACAAAAGTTTCAACAACAAAAAACTTTCATAGAGTTTGGAAGATGAGGGATAGTCCGGTGCACACGAACTTCCCATCAACACAAGAGTCTATTGTATTTATAACTCAAATTTGTTTTTGAAGATGTATAATGTAAATTCTACCTCAGAACAAACATTTTTCATGGTGGATCAAGAGAACAAGTAATTAACAAACAAGAGAAATTGCATGTATGAATTGACAAAGTTAATTCCTGGTCTTTGTAATTTACCTGAGCAGATGTTCAACCTCTAAGTGAACAATAGTGAGAAAAGAAACATATCTAGACATTCTTATGAAAGTATTGGGAAATTAAGTAAAATATATACAGCTGAAGCATTTGTGTCATACTTTGATACACTTGGACATATAACATCACTCTGCATGATCATGGGATGGTTAATTCCTGTTTAATACATGAGACTTCAGGGATAATAATGAATATAAAAGATGAATTCCTACTACATATGCTCAACATCAAGTGAACAGTAGAGAGCGATAAGCACATCAAACTATGTATGCAAATGGGCCATTTCTGTAGTCCTTGTAGCACTTGCCGCTGCTCTTTTACTCTGCATGATCACGAGTTCAAATTATTTAGTGTGCCGAAATCATCAGGAAGGTTTGTGATTCTGTATAGCTATAGAAATCCATCTTAAAGGTCATTGTAGCCCTGCCAAAGGGAAGAACCAAATTGCATTGCTCACTCTAATGGTCAGAAATACAAGGTAAAGTGCAATGAGGCCGAAGCCCAAGGTCCTGTTAGGATGCATATCATTTCGCAGTAAAATGATGAGAGCCCAGACGAGTCCAGAGACAAGAAAAAGCATTGTGTACACCAAGGTGCCATCTTGCGGTAACATATAGGGCGAAGATGACCAAGCACCGAGTAACATCGACATGCCTAGCCCAGCAAGTGTGTTGAACATGGGTCCTGCATAACATCCCGACATAGCAATCTGCACGCCATCTCCTCCGTTTACAGACAAAGCAACATTTGACATTAGATCGCCCATTGAATTGCCCCAAGCCAATACTGTCAATCCCAGAATGGACGGGTTTATACCCAAAATCACACCTGAGGTTACCAAGAGTGCAACCAGCTCGTTAGCGATAATGTAAAACCACACTATGCTCATGATAAACCCTCCTAAAACCCAAGGAAACAAGTATCTTCGCGGCGGACACTCAGAGCTAGTGTAGAGGAAAGCAAGAACCGAGAATATAGCACCAAAGATCCCACCTACAAAATAAGAGATGATGCTAATTTTTGAATTCTCATGACCGCCCCAAACAGACGCCAAAAGGACAGGCGCTAAGAAAGCACTTGCTACAGCATATGGTTTTGACCATCTTTCTTCCTCAACAATCGGAATGGTTAACCTTCTTGGGATAGTCAAAGGCATTTCGATCAATAGAAATAGTTTGGAACATGAAAAACCAGACGTTTCTGCCTCTTGCTCATTCCAACCCCATAAAGGCCTGGAGTTATCCATGGAATTTGATCTGCTTCCATGATTCGAATAAATAGCCACATGAGAAGCCCACATCCACTGAGGCAACGAACTGTGCAGTTGTGGTACCTCGTCATCATGATCATCTTCAAGGAGAGAGTTATACATTGACTCATACTCTTCGCTGCCATGAGAAAAGATGTTTCCTCTAACAGGGAGCAATGGAGTAACCATGTCTAACTTCAGCCTCCGAGCATGCTTCCACAGCAACTCATTTGCTGCAACGGTGAAGGCATAAATCACATATATAGAAACAAAGAGAACTGCTCCCCAGAGTGTCACTCTTCCGATAAGTAAAATCAAGGACAATGATAATAATGTCAACAGAAAGAAGCTAATATCCCTGACAAAGCATTTCCTATCAATGTGAACATTCTTATCTGCAACAATTAGCGAGACAGTTCCGACGACTATACAAGTCACAAAGACAGCTCCGCCCAACACACTGTTAATGCCAACCTCACCAGCATCTGTCCCAATAAATGCTGCAATGCTAGCAAATACATCTGGAGCACCATTGCCAAGTGGAAGCAATGCTACCCCAGCAACTGTGGGTGGAAGCTTTAGTAAGCTAGAGAGCTTCTCCAAGCTACAACAGAAGTAATCTGCTGCTGTATTCCCCAACATGTAGAAAAGAGCCCCTAGCCATATTGCAAGAACAGCATAGCCCAAGATACGAAATTTCCCACAGTTGCAATAGAAAAAGGTAATGTAATCGATAACTCCACCAGAAGAGCACTGTCTATGGGCCTTCAAGAAATCACATTGGGTGGCAAAGCCCTCGTGACGGTTTATGCCAGTGCAAGCTACAGTGGGATTTGCGAGAAATTCATATGTCTCTTGCTTATGATCTCCAGGCAAAGAACCATTTGTAGAATTAGTGAGCTCCGTCATTCTCCGACGAAGAAAAAGGTTGGATTTTGAAGTATGACCGAAGGAATGAAAGGGTCTGCGGGGAGGAAAAGGGTTGAGGACATTCTCTCCATTGTACAAAAAGAAGAACAGCGCCAGAGCGCAAATAGCATTAAAAATCGCTCGAGATCTAGGACGCCGTCCCTGGTTAGCATCCATGACAACCAATTCCACTGACCTCACTTTACCCGTTCATCAGCAATCTAGGGTTTGCAAATACGGCGCATTCAGAAAAAAACCTACCCAGGGGAATCAAATTGGATGACAATCGAATACAAATCTCCAGTTTCAAGGAAGCAAACGGATTAAATACCTTTTGTCGCCAAGAGCCGCAGAAAGCTGGAACTGTGCTCGGATGAATTTCAAGATACGGAAAACTTGACTGGTCGAATTTTTTTTCCCGATCTAGGGTTTGAAGGCAAAAAACAGATCGATTTTGTGATGGATTTGAGGATCGGGAAGCACGCCTTCGAGGCCGTCGACTCGAGGAAGTTTCCCAATCCTCTAGCGAAGCCACCCCAAACTGCGAAGTCTGGAAAGCTCAAGGTCACAACTTGAGTCACGACGCCAAGTCGGTCGTTCGTTCAATTCGCCCTGCGGCATACGCAACGAGAACGGTTACGAGGAGAGGTGGGGACGGTACCCAGGCCAGATCCAGCCTACCATTCTTTTTATTAAATTAAAATTCATAAAAAAATAATATTCTCATAGAAAAATTTTAATAATATTTTAAAATTTACTGAATCTTATGAGAAACCATACCTAATCTAAAATTAATTCAAATTTACTCGATAATTATGGGCAAAAGGTACAGTAAAATCTAAATCAACCCGGTTATAAGCAAATTTCTTTAGTATTTATTTTAAATTAATAAAACTACCACATAATAGTCAAATTAACTTCCAATTATTATATAAAAGAAAAAAAAAGGATTTGAAGGTAAATTAATTTTCTGAAACTATTTTGGGAGATTAAGTGAAAAATTGATGAAGTTGATGCAATGGAGGAAAAAAAAAAAGAAAGTTTCACACCTCTCTGAATGGGAGACGCCTCCATTCATTAAAGGCGCCTCTCATATAGATAGGGTTCATATGTGTCGCCTATATATATATATATCTGTATGGGAGACGTCTCCATTCATTAAAGGTACCTCTCATATAGATAGGGTTCATATATATGTGTCGCCTATATATATATATATATATATATATATATATATACTAGAGACGTCTCCCATATAGTAAGACATTCATGCACATCGCCCAGCTTATCAAAAGCCCCCCCCCCCTTCCTTCTATATATAAATATTTTTTCTTACACACCCTTACTTTGCACATTCTTGGACGATCCTCATACGTTCAAACACCTAGATACTCACTCAGACACTCCGATTCTCAAAAGTAAATAGGAGCGTCTGGGCAAGCATTCAAACACCCATATTTGTAAGGGTGTGTTTAATTAGGGATTATCCTTGATGACCTTGGTTATCCATCCAAGGTTATCAACGAAAATTTTATTTGGTTTAGGTAATCGATGATTCTCGAGTAATGTTTCATGTCTGACATGTCAGCAAAAGGGACATGCAACCTGGAATGGGAAAACTTCGAAAAACTGAGATTTTTCTTGATTCCGAGGTTAACAAATTTTTTTATCCAAACTACCCTCGAATAAGAGAAAAAATGTGATAAAAAAGAAAAATATAAAGAAAAAAAAATAAAAAATATTATAAAATTATATAAGCAACTGCTTATGAAAAGGAAATATTATTAACCTTTTCTTTTTTTTCCTCTCTTTTTCTTACTTATTGAAATGAATACATATGTATTTATAGGTACACAATCATATTGAAACTCCTCATGAATTTACATAACTTAGGAGTTTAAAAGATGATAGGTTATGTAGATGAGGGAGATAATGAAGTCATTGGGGTTATGGGCATCCACATACTTTATTTTACAACACCCCCCCTTGGATGCCCATAATTAAGGAATTCGCCTCATTAAAACCTTACTAGGAAAAACCCAATGGGAAAAAACCTAGTAGGAAAAAGAGTACGTCATTCCGCAACTGTATCACTATAAATTTACCAGACAGCATAATATGGTATAGTGAAAATTTACTCCCCCTATTTGAATTTCATTTGAGATCTTTGTACCACCACATTTCAATACCATGTACTAATTTCTTAAATGTTGTTGTAGGTAATGCTTTAGTAAATAAATCTGCCAAATTATTGCTAGAGCGATCTGTTGAACTTTAATATCACCATTCTTTTGTAGATCATAAGTGAAGAAGAACTTTGGTGAAATATGTTTAATTCTATCCCCTTTGATGTACCCTTCCTTTAATTGAGCTATGCATGCTGCATTGTCTTCATATAATATTGTTGAAATTTTCTTATTAGTAGTTAAACCACATTTTTCCTTGATATGTTGAATCATTAATCTCAACCAAACACATTTCCGACTGGTTTTATGTATTGCAAGTATTTCAGAATGATTCGATGATATAGCGGCTATGGTTTGTTTGATAGATCTCTAAGATATGGTTATTCCACCATATGTAAATAAATAACCAGTCTGAGATCGACCTTTATATGGATCAGATAAATATCCTACATTTGCATAACCAATTAACTCTGAAGTAGACATATTAGAATAAAATAAGCCCAAATCGATGGTATCTTAAAGATACCTAAATATATGTTTAATTCCATTCCAATGTCTACGTGTTGGAGAAGAACTATATCTTGCTAATAAGTTTACAACAAATGCTATATCTGGTCTTGTATTATTAGCAAGATATATTAATGCGCCAATTGCACTTAAATATGGTACTTCAGGACCAAGCAGTTCTTCACCATTTTCACTAAGTCGAAAAGGATCTTTGTTCACATCAAGCAATCGAACAACCATTGGGGAACTTAATGGATGAGCTTTATCCATATAAAATCGTTTTAGAACTTTTAGTGTATAAGCTGATTGATGGATAAAAATTTCATCCGCAAAATGTTCAATTTGTAATCTAATACAAAATTTTATTTTTCCTAGATCTTTCATCTCAAATTCTCTTTTTAAGATATCAACTGTATATATAACTTCTTCAGGACTTCCAATGATATTCAAATCATCAACATATACAGAAATAATGATAAATTTTAGTCCATCCTTTTTTATAAAAACACATGGACATATTGGATCATTTTGATATTTATGTTGCACCAAATAATCACTTAGATGTTTATACCACATATGTCCAGATTACTTCAATCCATACCAAGATCTTTGTAATTTAATGGAATAAATATTTTAAAATTTGAACTTGATGCTTCTGGCATTGTGAGCCCTTCAAGGATTTTCATATAAATATCATTATCAAGTTTTCCATACAAATAAGCTGTTACTACATCCATCAAACACATTTCAAGCTTTTCTTGTGCTGTCATACAAAGAAGATATCGAAATGTGATTGCATCCACTACAGGGGAATATGTTTCTTCATAATCAATACCAGGTTTTTGAGAAAAACCTTGTGCCACTAAACGAGCTTTATATCTTATGATTTCATTTTTCTCATTTCGCTTTCGTACAAAAACTCATTTGTACCCTACAGGGGTTACACTTTTTGGTGTTTGGACTACAGGTCCCAAAACCTCATGTTTTACGAGTGAGGTTAATTCTTCTTGAATTGCATCTTTCCATTTTGGCCAATCATGCATACTACGACATTGTTCAATTGATTTAGGTTCTTGATCATCATTTTCATAAATAATTTCTAACGCTATATTGTATGCAAATTTATTGTCGATAACTAATCTTGATCGATTCAATTTCTTCCCTGTCAAATATCTGGACATCTTCTGGAGTTTTATCAAAAGTTATGTCAGTTGTCTCTATAGGAGACTTAGACGCTTCAAAATGAACATCTTGATTAGTTGCTCCTTTCCTTTTTCGAGGATTTTTATCTTTAGAACCAATTGGTCTACCACGCTTCAGGCGAGTTGTAATCTCATTAATTGATTGTCCAATTGGTACATCAATATGAGCCGGAGCATTAATAGCTGGTATATGTGACTTAGTCACTCTCTTCAAGTCAGTGAATGCATCAGGCAATTGATTTGTAATATTTTGTAAATGTATTATTTTTGAACTTCAAGTTCACATTGATTTGTACGAGGATCAAATTGCGATAATGATGCATTCCAAGTGACTTCTTTGGGAAACTCTTTATTTTCTCCCCCTAGCTTTGGAAAAATTGTTTCATTAAAGTGACAATCAGCAAATCGCGCCGTAAAAACATCTCCTGTCATTGGTTCCAAATATCTTATAATTGAAGGGGAATCATATCCAACATATATTCACAATTTACTTTGGGGTCCCATTTTAGTGCGTTGTAGTGGGTTAATTGACACATATACTGCACATCCAAATATTCTCAAATGGGATATATTAGACTCTTGACCAAATGTCAATTGTAAAGGGGAGAATATATGATAACTGGTTGACATGATAAGTATAAGTGTTGTTGCATGCAAAATAGCATGCCCCCAAATAGATGTAGGAAGCTTAGTTCTCATAATCAATGGTTTAGCTATTAACTGGAGACGTTTAATAAATGATTCAGCTAAACCATTTTGTGTATGAACATAAGCAACAAGATGTTCAACAGTTATTCCAATAGACATACAATAGTCGTTAAATATTTGGGATGTAAATTCACCGGTATTATCAAGACGTATTTTCTTGATAGAATATTCTGGAAATTGAGCTCTCAACCGAATTATTTGGGCGAGCAATCTCGCAAACGTCAGGTTGCGAGTTGATAATAAACATACATGTGATCATCTTGTAGAGGCATCAATTAGCACCATAAAATATTTAAATGGTCCACATGATGGGTGAATATGGCCACATATATCACCTTGCATACGTTCTAGAAATGCAGGGGATTCAATTCCAACTTTAGATGGTGAAGGCCGCATAATAAGTTTTCCTTGAGAACAAGCAGAACATGAGAATTCATTAAATTGGAGAATCTTCTGGTTCTTTAATGGGTGTCCATGTGAATTCTTGATAATTTTTTGAAACATTGTAGAACCAGGATGTCCTAATCGGTCATGCCAAAGTATAGAATCATTTGAATCAGTAAACTTCGGGTTTACTATTGCATTTGTTTCTACTGCATATATTATTGTGTAATACAAACCAGATAAAAAAGCGGGGAATTTTTCATATACATGTTTCTTACCCAATACTAATTTTGTAATATAGAGATATTCAATATTCTCATCATATGTTTCAATGTGATATCCATTTCGACGAATATATTTAAAACTTAGCAAATTTCTTTGAGACATAGGAGAGAACAATGCATTGTCAATAACAAATTTTGTTCCTCCAAATAATGATATACTAGCTCTTCCAGAACCTTCAATAATATTTGTAGTACCAGATATTGTATTAACATTACTTTCACCCATTTCTAAATAAGAAAAATATTTTTTTCTTTCTGAATATAAAATATGTCGTTGCACTATCAATAAGGCACAAATCTCCATTATTTAATCCAAAAGCTATGATATTCTTCATTAAAACAAAAGATATACATAATGAGAAATAACTAAAAGATTAGTAAAAGAAAACATAATAACAAATGAACTAATTTATTGATTTAGACATTTTCATAAATATCTTCATTTCCAGTCAAATTGTCTATCCCTCCATCAGGATCTGCAAAGAAATCAGAAACATCTAAATGTGTTGTCATAGAATGACCAACAATTGTATTATTGTCTTGAAAGACAACATTTGTCTCTATATCTTTTGTCTTGCCCTTTAAAGAGGCTTGGTAGAGATCAATAAAGTATTTTGGCGTACGATAAGTATGTGACCAATGCCCTTTCATGCCACATCTATAACATGAATTTTCTGATTTCATTTCGTCATTATCTTGTCCACTTTGAACTCTTTTACCGTTGTCATTTGTCCACTTTTGATGAACATTATTGTTAACCCATTTCTGGTGAGTTGTTGTGTTTCTTTTATTATAATCATCATGATTTTCTTGAGATCGATCATTTCCGTATCTATGACCACGACCATGATGAAATTTTTGTCTGTGCTGTCGTTTATCATTTTTACCAGTTATCTCATTCACTTCAGGGATTGGACTAGCACCAGTTGGACGGATCTTATGATTTTTCATCAAAATCTCGTTATTTTGCTCAACCACCAGAAGACATGTAATCAACTCGGAATATTTCTTAAAACCTTTCTCTCTATATTGTTGTTGCAGGAGCATGTTAGATGCATGAAAGGTAGAATATGTTTTTTCCAACATATCTTCATCAGTAATTTTTTCACCACATAATTTTAATTTTGAGCTAATTCTAAACATTGCTGAGTTATATTCACTTATAGATTTAAAATCTTGTAAACGTAAATAAATTCATTCATAACGAGCATTTGGAAGAATCACTATTTTATAATGGTTATACCTTTCCTTCAAATTATTCCATAGCTCAAGTGAATCTTTAATTGTCAAATATTCAATTTTCAATGCTTCATGAAGATGGTGACGAATGAATATAATTACTTTTGCACGATTTTATAAATATTTATTATTTCCATCTTTTATGGTGTCTCCAAGACCCATAGCATCCAAATGAATCTCAGCATCCAAAATCCACGATAGATAATTTTTTCCTGAAATGTCAAGAGCCACAAACTCTAACTTTGAAAGATTGGCCATAGTAAGAATCTATTACAAAGAAAACTAAATTATTAATAATAATTATCGTGCATCATATATATTTATTAATAAATGATAAAACATGATATAATCAAAAGATGATTTGGTAATACTTAACTGTAAAATATTGTAAAATTATTAAAACGTTGCAAATCATACAAATAAGTAACTAACTAATAGTTAATCGGATAATAGCTAATAAATGATAAAGGAACTATAAATATAACTTCTTGGCATGTGAATAATTTTGATTGAGAAATATATATATATATATATTTATTTATTTATTTATTTTGGCATTACCTATAACTGATTTAAAAGAAAAAGTAGAGCTCTTTGTTATAAAATTATATAAGCAACTGCATATGAAAAGGAAATATTATTAATCTTTTCTTTTTTTCCTCTCTTTTTCTTACTTATTAAAATAAATACATATGTATTTATAGGTACACAATCATATTGAAACTCCTCATGAATTTATATAATTTAGGAGTTTAAAAAATGATAGGTTATGTAGATGAGGGAGTTTATGAAGTCATTGGGGTTATGAGCATCCACATACTTTATTTTACAACAAAAAATAAAATAAAATAAAATAAAAAACTTAAAAAAATGTAAAAAGCATTAAAAAATTTAAAAATAGAAAAAAACATTTAAAAAATTTAAAAAATAATAAAAGGGGGAAAACATAGAAAATAGAAAAATGTAAAAAAAAATAAAAAAATGGAAAAATAATTAAAAATTTAAAATTTAAAAAATATATAAAAATAAAAATAGAAAAAAACATAAAAAAATTAAAAAAACATAAAAATATAATTTTTTTTTTAAAATACCCATAAAATAAAGAAAAACATGAAAAATTAAAAATAAAAAACATAGAGTTTAAATAATAATAATAATAATAATAATATATGATTGGTTTGGTAACTAAGGATAACATAGTAAAATATTAAATTAAATTATTCATTAAAACATTCAAATAAATAAATTTTTATTGCATTACTTAGTTGAACCAAATAATATTTGATTATATTTTATTCCCTATAATTTTGATTATATAATTATTTGATAATCATATAATTAAAATTATACATGATAATTTAAACTAAATATATCGTAAAGATGATCAAAAAATGTACAAAGTAAGAATATATAAAATATTATATATATATATTACCTGACACATCCTTTCTCTACATACTTCTGGACAACCATCACAAATCCGAACATTCGAATGTCGGCCCAGACGCCCTAATTCTCAAAAATAAACAAGGGCACCTGAGCGGATATTCAGACAAAGTCACCCAAAAATATGCAAGATAAGAATACACAGGATATCTCTAATATATATTGTAAGATAAGAATATACAGGATATCTCTAATATATATTGTGTAGAAAGTGTAAACTGTATTTTAATTAAACATAAATTTCAAAATATGAATAAAGGTCCGAATACACAAATTAGCATTACTGATTTCTCCATGAACTTTCTCAGAATACCATGTTACAGAATGATCCCACATGTTTTTACATTTACAAAAGGGACTAGAAAACATGGATGACAACAAATGTGCCGATCAATCTTTTACATCGGCGACACCTTCTGCAGATATCTGGAACCTTGCTTCTGCTTCAGCTAAACATGGAGAGCTTATCACTTTACAAATGCGTTCTTCTGCCCTTCCCTTGCGCAAGGCAAGCCTGGCAGAAAACCAAAAAAAAAAAAAAACAACAAAATTTAAATTTGAAACACAGAACATGAGTAGACCAGGCTTAAATTTTAAAACTTGAAAGGACCTTGTTGTGGTGGCATGCGCCATGATGTTTCCACCAATAGGCTTGATTTGTGGACCGGCAAAAATTGCAGATCCATCGACTTGTGCAACGACTTGATTAGTAATGACCACAGCCACCCCGAACTATGAAAACCAGTGACTTTCAGAATGCATTGACAAAGGGGAACAACTAAAATTGCATTTGCTCAAAATGATTAAAGATAGAACGATAATTACTTCATCGGCCAATTTCTGAAGGCTCCTTAGGAACTTTGCGAGATGCATTTGCCTGGCTGACAGTTCACCTCTTCCAGAAAAATCTGTTCTGTAAAGGGCTGTTGCACTGTCCACTATCATAAGAGCAAACCTGGATCAGAATAGAATCCAATGAGTTATACCTGAAAAGTTTTTCCATGAGAAAGTTGAAGGAAAGATGAAACATTTGATTGCAGAAGAGATCCTCAGTTACACACATTCAACTTTGAGGTAGGCAAAAATTACAAAAAACTTAAACAAAAGCTACTTTCCTCAGTGTGGGAAGTTGCTATCCCACTTGCAAGAAAAGCCAAACGCATATCATTAATAGCAGCAGTAAGCAGACACATAATTGCTTAGTAATTTGATAGACATGAATCTGAATACTATAATCACTTAGGCATTCCAGACTTTATATACAAGCTGGTTAAATATGTCTTTCAAGTTATTAGTCATATAAACTACTGCTCAGTGTCATCCAGCCATAGAATGACAAAATCAAATGAGGAGATCAAGTATTAAAAAACATACCTTGCTTCCACCATCATTGAAGCTGCTTCCAGCAATAACCTTGACTGATGATCAGTATTGTATGCTCTAGCATAAGCTACATTTTCTAAAACATCAGCACCGTTCAATCCAAATCTGTCAAGTTTAGTCAATGAAGCTATGTGTAGAGATCAATCAGTAAAATATCTTATATGCCATTATGTTGTTGCAAACCTATCTGCAATCTGAAGTAGTCTTTGAGGCCTAAATGTGCCCTCAGCATCAATATATAATGCCTTTCCTTCACCACCACCTTGATCTAATGGAAGCTGAAAGCAAATACAGTTTGTTGTTTTGATAAATTGAACTTGCAACAGAACAGGATAGACCAAAATATTACTAATGACAAAACCAATAAAAGCAAGTTCAAGGGAATTTTATAAACCAATAAAAATCAATAATGACTGACATAAAAGCTATATATACATGTAAGGCTAATTTCTAATGTGTCACCATTCAAAAAACCATGCAAAATTTAGACACTGCATGGTTGATGGTTAAAACTTATGAAATGGCAACTGAAAGATTTTCAATGAACCAAAACACAATATGATACTGAAACATACCTGACAGGTGACACAGAGAGTGTGGCACAATTGTGTTTTACCAGAACGAAACTCCCCATATAGTTCAGTAATAGATCCAGTTTCAATTCCTCCTATATTCAGAAAGTCAAGATAAATGAGCAAACATGCAATGGCTATCTGCTGAAAACAAAATCCTAAGAATTTACCTTCCAAGATCTTATCAAGTTCCCTTGACCCAGATGTGATCTGAATTATTTCAAGACGTTGAGCATGGAGTTGACTTGCACTAGTAAATCCAAGAGGTACCAACTTAGAAGCTGTAGACAATTTGAATATTCAATATGATAATGCTCAGAAAGTTCATATAATATATAAATTATCAGGCAACAGACAAATGGATTTCTAAATTGCTCAAGGATAGTTCAGAATTACCTGCTTCAATTATTTTGTCAACTTTTGCATCACTAATCCCTTTGATTTGCAGCAGATCTTTCCTTGGAGTATATGCAACAGATTCCACAGTACAAAGTCCAGCATCTTTTAACTTCTTGACATCTACGGCAGCAATCCCAGATGCCTTCATAATAAAAGAACTCACAGAGATATTAACTGAAATTGTTGGAAATAATAGATCCATCTTCTTGAAATGACTATGGAAATACAAATCAAGCTTCCATTTGATACAGAAGGAAAACATGCAACATTTATGCAAACCGATTACTTCTACAAGCTTAGGTACTTATAACTCAGGGGTAGCTAGTTTGTTTATACGATAATTGTGATTCTTCTAACCATCATAATCAACAAAAAGCAAGAAATCTTTGCAATAGAACAAATTTAAAGCATTAAAATTTCAATTTTGCCCCAACTGTCACACTCCTGAAGATGTTAACTTAAGAAGCACTACTATGAGTATTGAGGAGGATCGAATTGAACTGACCAACAACCAACAATATATATCAAACCCTAAGCCCCCAATACTATTGACTAAGTTGGTCAAATGTGACAAATCTTATACTCCCCTTTCCCTAAAATCATCAAATTAGTTATCTACTATGTGACCACAATCTTATTTGAGTTATTTGGGACAAAATCACCACATTGAATGGTTTCCCTATGCCCATGCAATTTTTTTAGTGCAGACACAGAAACTGACTGGAAAAGCTCCATGAGACCCCACATATTTTTGCTTGGAAGAGAAGGATAGCTACATGGAGTAAAACACAAATTTTAAGACCATTGATAAATTGTGTGATTTTTTGGAAACCTTCGAATTGTGGGTTTGGACTTAAATGTGCATATTTTTCATATTTCGCACTCCTAAATCTCAAGTATGTATTTAGCAGATATCTTTAAAAAGATAATCCTAGAACCAAACATCATCAGAGAATACGGCATTTCAAGATTTTCAAGAATTTCCAGTTACTGAAAATGTTGTGAAAATGTCGGGCTTGTTACTATCGATAAGAAATATCTATCAGTTCAGATCAGACGAAAGATCCAAATAAAGATACTCAAACATCAAGAATGCAGAAACTGGAGGGTACAATTGCAGTTCAGTAAATCTTGATGCTGTAAATCAAAGAAGAATCGATGTACAGATGATAAAGGTGAAAACTTGCAGAACCCACAAAGCAAACAACAACAAAAGAAACACAATCAACGCGAGATTTGCTTCTTTCCTCGAGGAAACAAAACTATCAAGATTGCGATGGAAGACCAATCCCTTCCCATATGGCTCTTCCAATTTCTACCCCTACCAACCTCCAAGACGATTTTGAAATTAATTTTTTTTTTAAAAAAAAGGACGAAACGAGGAATTAGGGTTTCGAACCCCAAAAAAAAGGAGAAAAAAAATGAAGGTTCAAGCAACAGCGCACCTGAAGATGCTCTATGGGAAAAGGACCATGTTGCATCTCATCTTCCTTTTCCTGCTCCTCCGCCACCCTCTGCTGCTTCTGCGCTGCCGCCGCCATGCCGCCCCCTCCGCCGAGCTAGGGCAGTGGGAACAATGAAGGGGATTCTCAAAAAATGAAAAGATCTCCCGCCGAGAAATATTACTGCTTGGCTGCGAAAGTTCCATTGGCTCCCAATATATTCCAGATTTTACGAAAACACCCCCCAAAAGTTCTACTACTATATTTCACACGATCGAGTGACACTCACACGCTAAACACGTGATATTAAACATTGAAATGACAGTTATACCCATTGAAGATTAGAAGATGCTTCGGTGTTATGCAACAATGGCGCACTAGTTTCATTCTCCTCACTCAGAAATTAATCAACCGATCAATCAATCAATCGAAGTAAACACCTATTTGTTCCCTCTCCATCTCCGTCGACGTCGATCCATGTACATATTGTTCGATTAAGAGTTCAATCCCAAGCGAACTGGAGCTCCGGTCGCCGGGATCCAGTTCGACCCTTCCAAGAAGCTCTCCACGGTGTACCTGACTGCTTCCTCCCTGTTGATGACGTGGACGCCCGGCCACTTCACGCGGTCGGCGGTGGCGGCGCCCGGCCCCTTGTTGTTGTACTCGGCGTAGTAGAGCGTGCTCAGCCCGAAGTTGCCCTCCCACGGCATGTACCCGTCCTTGTTGACGAAGCCGTCGATCTGCGACTCCATGATCACCGTCCTCGAGAACTCCTTCCACGGTCGGCCGAGGTAACTACGGATTGCCGGCTGGGACGCGTCGGCGAGGCCGTTGTCGGCGCGGAAGCGGCAGCGCTGGAGGACGAAGCCGGTGGTCTCGCGGCGGTCGGCGCGGCCCTGCGCCGTCACGATGTTCTGCTGGTTGGGCAGCGGGCGGCGGACGACGAGGAGGCAGTTCTGGAACACGGCAGCGGCGTCGCCGAAGATGAAGTCGATGGTGCCGGAGATGACGCAGCCACGGTAGAACTGGCGGTGCGCGTGCGCGTACAGAGTGTCCTGGTACCCCTCCATCCGGCAGTTGAGGAACACGGACATGTCCGACGCCACACGCAGCGCAACAGCCTGGTGCTTCTCCGGCCCCGCCGTGTTGCGGAACGACATGTCCATCGCCATGAATCTATCGCCGGCCGCCACTGAATCAATCCAAATCCATCATATATAATTATTCAAAAATTGAGAAACGAAAGAAAACGTCCTGATCAAAGTAATCGATTACAGAATGTAGGGGTCAGAAAAGTCCTTGTGCCGTCGATAAAGTTCTTGCTGCCGGTGACGATCGTCTTCTTCGATCCGTCGCCGTACATAGTGACATCCACCATCTTCTTCGTCACAATCACTTGTTCTTCGTACACTCCAGCTTTAATGTAGATCACATACCTAAAATTAACCATCAACTTATCATCAATTTTGGCATCTGATCTCCCAAATATATGCTCTGCGTGGGAATTACCTTCCCTGGTATTTCGCCGGCATCTTAGCGAGGGCCTCGGAGATGTTGGTGAAGTCACCGCTGCCGTCCTTGGCCACCGTGACGTTCGGCGTGGGCTTGAGGTTTATGCGCTCCTTGAGCATCCGACGGTCGTCTTTGCTAAACCAGGAAGGATAGCCATTGTTGGTGGCCAGGGGTCGTCGATTGTGGTGGTCGGCGAGGAGGAGGCGGCGGCGGCGGGACGGGAGGTTGATGAGGGAGAGGAAGCTGGAGGCCTGGCCGATGATGGCGAGGGCATTGCTGGTGAGTTCCCTGGCGCTCTTCATCGCGTCTTTCATCTTTTCCTTGAGCTCCCCCTCGGGGAAGCCGTCGATGCAGGTCTGCTGGTAGGTGACGACGGCGCTGAGCCAGGTGCGCATGTCGTGGGAGCGGGCCGGCAGCTTGTCGACGCCGTGGTCGATGATGCTCCGGAGCGTGGCGTTGATGTTGCCCTTGGCGTCCTCGTACATCTCCTGGCAGTCCTGCACGGCGCCGCGCACGCGGCTGTCGTTGCTCTGGAGCAGCCTCGAATGCTCGAACCCCCTGCTCACCCCGTCGAGCACCACCGACACCGCCGCCTTCAGCAGCACCTTCGGGTCTTCCGTGTCCGACGGCACCGCCTTCGACAGGCTCGTCTCGCACGTCTGCGGGTAGTCCGTGGAGGAGCATAGCGCCGTCACCGACTTGGACGACGCGCGCATCGCATGGGTACTCAGGTTGGAGCCGTCGCCGTCACCGCCGTGGTCATCCTGGTAGGCGCTGCCGACGACCGCGCCCACCACGAGTAGGAGAAGAAAACAGGCAGAGGTGCCTAGCAACACCAGCTTCCTCCGGTCTGCCTTCCGGCCCTCCGACATTTGCTTGTCAAAATGATTCGCCATCGTTTATTCCTCTTCCCCTCCGCCGAGAGAGAGAGAGAGAGAGAGAGAGAGAGAGAGAGAGAGAGAGAGACGGAGAAAGGTAAATACGAACATCTGGAAATGGATCGAGCTGCTTCTTATTCAATTCTCCTCGTTCAATTTTACTAGTGGACGAGCAACGTCCATGGCGGAACAACGGGTGGCGGTCGTTATTACCGTTGAAATCTGACCCAAACGACGCCGTTGACCTAACATATTGCGAATCCTTTAAAATATTGTTTATAAGTTTCGCAATTGACTTTTACATTTTTTTATATATAAAAATCATACTAAAAAATAAATAAAAAATAAAAATAAGAAGTTTAAATGATTCGGAGTTGATCAATCAATTTTTGAAACTTAAAATACGGTACCGCGAATGATTATCGATTTCATTGATTCACGTATAAATTTTAAAATTGATTATCAGATCCGTTAATTACGTATGATCAAGTAAATCATCTAATCAAGAAAAGGGAAAATGATACTTGACAATAATTTTATTGATGATTCTACTATCCATACACATACGTCCAGAGTTATCATTCTTTGGTATTAAAAAGATAGATACAACACAAGAGCTCATACTTTATCTGATATGATCCTTAGCTAACAATTCCTCAACATGTCACCTCGTCTCCTCATAGGAGACTGTAGGCTCATCATGTAATGTTTTGGCAGCATCATTCTGGGCTCCAAATCAATATGATGTTGAATATCACACAAAGGAGACACTTTGTTTGATAGCTCTTTGTGAAAAAACTCACTAATTTTGACAATGAGTTGAGCCAAAAATTCTAGAATAGTACTACGTTTGGACACTTTCTTTCCCATCAACAAATATCCATTTTCTGCTTGCAATAACTCCTTGTCAAATTAAGCCTGAGACAATAAAGCTGCAACTTCACTTGTAGGTTTGTGATGTTCCACCGACTATCTACAAGATAGAAGCACAATTTTAATTTCCTCAAACATAAAGTTGTAAGTATTGGCTCGTCCATCATGATGCACACTTCTATCATACTGCCACGGTTTGTCTAACAACAAATGGCAAACATCCATTGCTAGGATATCACACCAAATAGCATCCTTATACTTTAGACCAACATAAACTGGATCAAGTGCCCCTTTAGATAATGATATTTCGGTTTGACCCCGGTTGACCGGCTAGAAGGGGGTTGAATAGTCCTGCACAATATAAAAACAAATACTCTTCTCGGACTTTTAAAAGAATACTTGCATAAATTGAAATAAAGAAATAAGCTAAAAGAAGAGGCCCACAACTTTTACTTGGTTACAGCCGGGGAGGTTGTTAATCCAAGGAAGTAAACACACTAAGTATCTCCTTCAGGTAGAGAAGTCTCTTACAGCAGTAAAAGCACAAAATGAGAAGCTAAACTAACAATCAAGAGTGCACAAGTGTTGTATTACAATTGCTTGTTGATTCAAAAGCTTCTGGACCAATGATATATTTATAGCCTTGGTCGGGGTGCCTAGAAAGGTTTCAGGCGCCTATAGGGGGATAAAGTTTTATCCCCTTCGCAATGGATCGCAATCAAACGCAATCTGATCAAAGTCACATTCCAGGCGCCCGGACCTCAAAGTCAACCCCATTGACCTTTTCGGTCCGGGCCTTTTGCTCCGGTTCAACTCACCTCGGTCCGGGTCTTCCGCTCTAGCTCCGCTCGCTTGGGTGATTTTGCCCAACCGAAATAAGGCTCGCTCGAACCCAATTTCGGCCTTCTCGAGCAACCTTCCGCTCCGGCTTCTCATCCCTCGGAAACGTCGCACGCTTCCTTCTCATCCGCCCGCGTACTCTTCTGCAGCACCTCGTCCCTCGGACGCACCAAGCCCATCGGTTCTCTCCCATGCCGTCCTTCTCGCTAGCTGCATCTTTTGCTCGACTTCTTGTGTTCCTAAGCTCCTGCACACTTAGACACAAGGTTAAAACACCACATGACCTAACATAACTTGGTTGATCACATCAAAACAACCTTAGAATTCCAACAATTTCACCTCCTTTCTTAAGTCACACTAATTTATAGGGTTTAGGGTGACTCTTAATCTGGATATTCAATTTCTGCATAGCTTCAGTGGACACAATATTTTTACAGCTTCTTGCAACAATCACAAAGCAATATACCTTACCCAAGATAGTATAGGTTGACTGAAAAATATTACTTTGTAGCCAATCATTGTGCTCTACCACCTTCGACGTTAAATAAGAGCATCGTACCACCAATGCCATCTTGACATCTCCTTCCACTAGTATTTCATTTTCGCCTTCTTTGTCAAACATTGGACTCTCGTGATCTCTACTTCTTCCTCTTCACAATCTTCGTTGTCAATAAACAGTGTTTTCTTTCCTAGTGCCTTCTTATACTCTAACTATCTATGTCCGATCTCTCCACAATTGAAACACTTTAGGATGCTAACTCTGTCAATTCCTCTATTAAATTACCCACTATATTTATTGACTCCCACATTACTATCACTTCCAACAGTCCCTATCCTCGGACTCCCGCTAGCGGTGCTTGTAGGGAAAATTTTAGTATTTCGACGTACATGTTTTTCCACAATCAACACCATTTGGTGTGCCACAGATACAAAAATAGGGTCAAACATATTGACAACGTCTTAGATTTGATATTTCAAACCCCCAATATATCGCACCACTAAATGATCTTCTGTCTCGTGAATTTTGTTCCTTGCAATTAGTTGAAAAAATCAGAAGTATATTCTTTCACTGATAGGGTGTTTTGGTTTTGATTCTGCAACATTTGATACATTAATCGTTGGAAATTGTATGGCAAAAAGGTTTCCCACATGAGTTTCTTCATCTTCTCCTAGTTGAAAAATTTTGCCTTACCCAATCTGTTTCGGGTCAGTTTTAGTTGTTGCCACCTTGTAGTCACTCTTTCGCACAATCTGGTTGGGACCAAGGGAATCTTGGAGCAATCCCAATGGTCCGTACGACCATATGATTTAGTATTTGAGCAAAGGATTTAAGTTATGTTCATCCTTGTTATTTGATATGTATATGTGAGTGTGCAGGTTTGCAGGATACACATATGACTCAGCTTGATGGCTTCGAGTCTGAAGAATGATGGAGCATCCAAGGGACCGTGGACAAGGCAACAAGGCCAAGGCCCGAGGGAAGCGACTTCGAGGCATACGCGAAGGATGGCATTGGGACAAGCCACGGGCTTGGGTGCATTCGAGGGATGAGAGTCAAAAGAAGTAGGTTTGAAAGTAAGAGGTCAAAGCTGCCACGAAGAGTCAAGTGAGCCGTAAGGGTGAGGGTCCGAGTGCTGAGAGATTGTACTCGGGTACCAGTCGACTGGTGGTTTCATCAGTCGACTGGTGTACACGACTAGACAGTCGACTGAGAGTGAACAAAATGTTTCTGTTCACTCGACCAGTGTGGAGCAGTCAACTGGTACTTTTACCAATCGATTGGTATCAAGCCATTGGGATATAACAGTCGAATCTCCACAGACGACAGTCGACTGGTAGGTGGGATTTTCCAACCCGTGACCTATATAACCAAGGCTTGGAAGCTTGGTTAGGACTGACGAAATAGAGGTGGTTAACCCCTATTAGTAGTCTACAAGTGCCCTAACTTCTCAAGAGTTCTTATGAGAGTTGTGGTGAGGTTTTTCCATCCACAAAGAGCTACGTGAACTAGTCGGAGTTTGTCGGGGAGTCATCCACCGACGGATCGGGATTGTCCACCTTACGGATAGCCATGGAGTAGGAGCAAGCTATCTCCGAACCACGTTACATCGGCGTGTATTAGTTTGCTTGTTTTTTTTTTTATCTTTAGCTTTCTTTGTATTCATATTAGTTTGTATTTTCGCTGCGCAAACTAACTAGTGTAGGAAGCTATCAATTTAGGGGTGCCATCCATTCAACCCCCTTCTAGTCGGCCGCAAGATCCCTTACAGGGAATACGCTTGTCTTCAGGCACCTCTTTAAATTCCAGGATTTCTTCAATAGAGGTCAGCCAATCCAGGAATTCCTCATATTGTAAGCTGTCATGAAACTCAAGGATTACCATTCTCATCTGTTGGTGCAATATCTCTCAGGTCAAGGCTGACCTGGTTGACCAAGCTTGAGTTTTGGTTTGGGTTTCGATGTTTGACAATGTAGCTGTTCATTTGGGGAGATTGTTTGGTGCAATTTCCCTCTGATCAGGGTCTGATCAGGTTGGTTGAAGAAGAGTCAAGTAGGTCAAGATTGACCAGATACTTGACTGGGAAGTCCTAACTGGGATGTTAGGCAGAAAGAAAATTCTGGTGAGTGAAGCCAGGTGAAAGACCTAGTGAGTGAAGCTAGGCAGTGAGAAAATCCTAGTGAGTGAAGCTAGGTGAAAGTCCTGGTGAGTGAAGCCAGGCAAAAGAAAATCCTGGTGAGTAAAGCCAGGTGAAAATCCTAGTGAGTGAAGCTAGGTGAAAGTCCTGGTGAGTGAAGCCAGGCAGAAGAGAAGTCCTAGTGAGTGAAGCTAGGCAGAATGGAAGTCCTGGTGAGTGAAGCCAGGCACGGGGGAAATTCAGATGGGTCAAGGTTGATCAGACATTTGGTGAAAGTCCAAGTAGGTTAAAGGATTGACTGGATACTTGGCATGATGAAGAAAAGTCCAAATGGGTCAAAGGGATTGACCGGACACTTGGTGAGGGAGTCCTAGCAGGTCAAGGGTGACCGGATGCTAGGCACGATGAACCAACAGGTCATGGATTGACCGGATGTTGGTTTGGGGGCTTTGGGACTTGGTTTTGGGCAAAAACCAGCATCTGGATCGATCAGCCGATCGATTGGCTGGAGCCCAATCGATCAGCCGATCGATTGGGGTGTCCCCGCGAGAAGCCTTCGTCCCAATCGATCAGTGGATCGATTGGGAGGAAGTCGCGAGCACACAGAACTCCTCTGGATCGATCAGCTAATCGATCCAGAGGTCCCAATTGATCAGTGGATCGATTGGGAAGGTGCGTGTTGTCGCGATAAGCCCTAGATCGATTAGTTGATCGATCCAGGCAAATTCCCAGAGCACAGAGGCACTCTGGATCGATCCGTTGATCGATCCAAAGCCTCCCCGATCGATTGGGAGCAATCCAATCGATCGGGATCCGACCGTTGGCGTCATATTTAGCTACAGGCGAGCGTTTCCTTCAGTATTGCTTACACGATTCGACTCCGATCATCTCAGCGACTCCACAGCTTCTCCACATAGCTCTCCACGCCAGATTTTGAAGATTCTTGGAAGGATTGTCCAAGTCAAGAGGCGAAGAAGAGAAGTTAGGGTTAGGGCTTTTACTGCACTTCTTGTAAGCTTTTGCTTGTTCTTTACTGCCCTTTCCTTTCTTCTTGTATTGAGAGTCTTGTAGGGCTTCTCCACCTTCGGTAGTTACTGAAAAGGATTGTTTATTAGTGGAGGTGTGTGTGTGTATGTGTGGATCCTTGGATTAGTCACCTCTTGTGAGGTGGATACCAAGTAAAATCCATTTGTTAGCATTATTGTATTTGTTTCTTGTATTTTCCGCTGCGCATCCTTGAAGAAACAAGCAACGAAGCACACGAGCACGCGACGAGCTATTCACCCACCCTCTAGCTACTTTTCGGTCCTTACAAGTGGTATCAGAGCAAGGTTACTCTTCACCGGAATCATCGCCGGAAGGGGCAAACAAAAAACAAGCAAAGCTAGAGGGTGAAGAAGTTGGAGCAAATTACCAAAGTCAAAGAATTCAAGAAGCTCAACTTCAAGATGCAATTCCAAGATGGACTTGGATTTGACACAAGGGTGGCTCCACCGTACACATCTACAAGCTTCGATCTTTGGAAATCAAGGATCGAAAACTTCTTAATGGTGGAGATAGAGCAATGGTTTGCTCTTATGGAAGGCTTCGAAGCTCCAACGAATTCAAAGGGCAAAGTTCTCAAGAGGAGCAAATGGAGCCCGAAGCAAGTCCAAAGGTGCGAAGCAAATGACAAGGTAACCAAATTATTGGTTAATTTATTGTCTAGCACAATTCTATGCAAAATTGGAGAGTTCAAGGATGCCAAGGAGCTATGGAGCAAGTTGGCATCAATTCATGAGATCCCCTCCACTGCACCAATCCAAGAAGAATCCAAAGAGGGTGACTCATTGGAGAAAAATCAAGAGGAAGAGGACTCCGAAGTTGAGAGATGCTCAACTTCCGGAGAAGAAGTCCAAGAAGAAGCTCCATCTTCAAGGGAATGCAATGAAGAGAACAAGGAGAGAGCATACTCCTTGTTCCATGTACAAGATGATGAAGCCTCCACCTCTCGGATTGAGGGGGAGCAATTTTTGGTGACACCAGATCAAGAAGAAGGAGAAGTCTCCACATCCGGGTCAAGAAGGGATGAAGAAGCTTCCACCTCCACAAGTCAAGACAAATCTAATGGAGGAGCATCACTATCGGATCAAGAGGAAGTCTCTACATCCACATCACATGGAGGACCAAGTGCCATCCCTACACAAGAAGGTATAAATAGTTCAATAAATAACAAAAATCATATTATATGTTTTGAGTGTAGGGAGAATGGGCACTACAAGAGCAAGTTTTCCAACTTGGCCAAGAAAAAGAGCTAAGTGGCACCCAAGGGCAAGGAGAAGCCCAAGGAGACCATCCTCGGAACAAAAAGGAGCAAGGAGCACATTGTGTGCTTCTTGTGCAACCAAAAGAGGCATTATCGAAGTCAATGCCCTAAGGGGAAGAAGATGGTCAAGGCTCAAGGAGGAAGCTCAATTCAAGGGGGAGCCTCCAAGGTAAAAAGGAAGGTATCGTTCATTGAACCTACCCCCTTTACTAATGGTAAAAAGCATGATAGTTCTAACTTATATCATTTTAATGCTATTTACCATGAAAATAGAAGGCATGATAAGATTAAGGAAAATCATGTAGCTTATCATGCTAAAACCTCTCAACCTAGGCCTAGAAAGGTAGATAGGAATTTAGGCAAGAACCCTAAGGATTCTAGGTATTTGCCTAAGAAGAAGAAAAATCAAGATTTTAGTGAAAAACCTAAGGTTGAAGAATTAGTGATGGAAAATCAAGTCTTGAGGTTAAGACTTGACAAACTAGAAAAGATCCTAAAAAGGATGGAAAATATCCTTAAAGGGCAAAATGAGCAAAATCTAAGTTTAGAACAACAAGGGTCATCCAAGGGCCATAGAGGTTTGGGATACAAACTTAAAATCAAAAAGGGTGCACCTACTTACCATAGGGTTCCATATAGCTATGGAACCAACCCTAAGTCTAGAGGGCAAGTCAAGGATACAAGGGAAGTTATCCCTAGAAGTATCGTTGCAACGACAAACGTGACTAAGACTTCTAAGAAGTCTAAGAAGCCAAACAAGGTCACTAGGAAGGTATCTAGGGAAGTTATTCCTAGTGAATACCTAGAGTATCCAAGGAGCACCAATAGGTTTTGGGTTCCTAGGAGCATTTTCTCTACCCCATAGATGGGTGAGAGAGTGTCAACTCTAAGAAGAAGGGTAGTTAACCCAACTTTGAAAAAATTGACACTCAAGGAGCTTTTTCAAGGTTATTATTAACCTTTGAAAATGAAATAGATTTATCATTTACTCTTTGGAAGAGTAAAATGTGCCTAATTCTGGAGATATTGATTTTAATCTTAATTGACATAATTTGGGAAAACATAAGAAAAATCAAGTTGAGACTTTGGTATTTTCTTAGTAATTTAAGGCAAATCTAAGCCTTAGTCTAAAGTGCTACTCTTGTGGAAAAATGAAATATGCCAACACTTGAGGAATATGCTTAATTTCAATTGGCATAAATTAATTCAAGAGATTAAAGAAATGCTAAGTTGGGGTTTGGCATTTTTTTTTGAAAATTGGGCAATCTAGGGTTTAAGTTTTAGGATTAGCTATGTGCTTAAGAATACTTAGATAGATAATCTATGTATATTTTATTTATGCTAAATCTTGTCATGATTGTTTGCCCATTATATGTCATGACATCATGATTATTTTTGCATTCACATTTTATTATGAAAAACATAAAAAAATATCATGTCATGACATACATACATCATGTAGTTATAGGAAATTTTCTTTTGAAAATTATTTCGTGTTGATGTATGTCATAACATTATCATGCACTATGTTTATTTCCTTAAAATTAAGGACAAAAGGCATTTATAAACAAGTGGAATTAACAATTAACATCCTTGGTGGATGTATACCACTCAAAATGCCTAGATAGATATGCATGATCCCTAGATTAGGGCAAAACCAAAATTTACATCTCACAAAGACCTATAAGATGACTTGTATGTATTTTAGTGCACATTAGATACAAGTGAGATATAAGGATGATGAGCAAAACTCAAGATGTTGAATTAGTGCATTCTTTTGAGTTTTAAGTTCATTAAAATACATAGTTATGTGTTTTCCCATCATTGGGAAAGCTAATGTACAAGTCATGTGCATTAAGCCTAAGGAACATGGTGGGATATTGGTTTTGAAAATGTTTTTAAAATGATTTTGGAAAACCTTAGTGAAGACTATCTTTTGATAGTAATCGACATTGAATAGTTAGACACAAACTTGAAGAAAACACTAAAATTTTTGCAAGTTTTCAAATTTGTGTCAATCTTTAAAAATATGAATTATTTTCTTAGAAAAAACTATTTTTCCATGATAAAGTATGCCCTAAATAATGTCTACACATATTTTCACAATTTTTGGATTTTTGTAGAATTTTCTAGGGGTTTCTGAAGTTGACTGAAATGAAATTTCAGCAACTATCAGAACTCCAATCGATCACTCGATCGATTGGAATGCCTCAATCGATCGGGCGATCGATTGGGAAGGCAAATCCCGCGAGCAATAGCTCGCTGGATCGATCCACCAATCGATCCACACTACCTGAATCGATCAGTGGATCGATTCAGCATGGTCCGATCGATTAGGACCCAACTCCAATCGATCGAAGTTGCTGATTTTGGCTGGTAAAGCCTGATTTCAGCATTTTTGAACCATGGTTAGTCGAAGTAACCATACCAAACCCTTAAAAATACATTTGTATACATAAAAAGGATGTTTTCATGTTGAAAACAAGGATGGATTGGTTAAGAAAGACTAAATTGAAGTTTAGGTTGAGGTTTGTTTCAATATTGAATTTTTGAACCTCAAAACTTCTAAATTTGGATTTCCTAAAGGTTTAGGGATTCCAAGTCATTGTTGGTGCAATGACAGAAGTTACCACCATGTCCTTAGGGGGAGGGACTCTTTAAAGACAATTTTTCATGAACCTTGGAAGGTGGTTAGCCTTCTTTTCAGAATATGCTCAAGGTTGAGTGTTTGAACTTTAATGGGGAGTGGATATCCTCATTGTTCAAGTGGTTTAACTTAAAAATTCTCAAGGATGGGCATTTGACTACATTAATGGGAAATGTAGGGTTAGGAGGTTAATGAAGGGTATGAGATTTTTATTATCGTGTTGATCACAACGAGTGAAGTTGTGAACAACGATGAACAACTCTTCAGGGGAAGAGTCTCAAAAGAGAGAGTTTTTCAACAAGTGTGTTTGTTGATGTGTGCCCAAAGATGCGGCATGTGTGTATTTGATGTGTGCCAATAGGGGGAGAATGAAAGGGTTTAAGTTAGGACTTCATTACCTAGAGGGAGTTTGCCCTCTTAGGAGGAGAATGAAGGGTTTAACTTATGCTTTCATTACCTAGTGGTATGAAGGAGGTTGAGGCTACGAGATTAGCCTAACTTAAATGTGGTATTGTCAAACATCAAAAAGGGGGAGATTATTGGTGCAATATCCCTCAGGTCAAGGCTGACCTAGTTGACCAAGCTTGAGTCTTGTTCTGGGTTTCGATGTTTAACAATGCAGTTGTTCATTTGGGGAGATTGTTTGGTGCAATTCCCCTCTGATCAGGGTCTGATCAGGTTGGTTGAAGAAGAGTCTGTAGGACCGTTGGATTCGATAGAGGGGGGGGGGGTGAATATCGATTCGAAAAATCTCGAGTTAAAACGCAGCGGAAAAGTAAAGAAGTAAAGAGATGAACACTGTTGATTTTTACTTCGTTCGGAGCCTGTGACGACTCCTACTCGAAGGCCCGTACTCCTTGAGTACTTTCGTTGGGCAATTCACTAGCAATTCGGATAATTACAATTTACGTACAAATATTGCTAATGAAAATAAAGAAAACAAAGCTAACCGACAAACAATGAATTAAAAAGAGAGCCGGAGTGAGTCGTCGGAGCTTTGTGAACGTTGTTGGAGCGCAGAGCAGCAGAGTGATTGGACTCAGAGTTCTCAGAAGACTGATGTTTTTCCGTTGTTGTACTGAAGCTCCCCTCTGACCCTTCTTTTATATAAAGCTCGGGGCGCCCTGGATTCCTTCCAGGCGCCCTGGTGAGACGTGGCAAGTCCAACCAGCGAGCTCCACGTGGCGACGTGCAATTAGGATGAAATTCCCCTCCCGGGCGCTCGGATCCCTTCCGGGCGGCCGGACCCTGTTTTCCCGCAGAATCCGTCCTGCAAGACAAACGTTAGTCCGGAGGCAAATTTACCCTGCAGCAAAGATTGTTAGCACAGTTTTATAGATAAGCAAAGTATGACTTAGATTCCGTCTTTCCGAGACCGGAATCTAGTCACGATCTCGACTTAGACATCCGAAATGGATCTAAGCCGGATCGACGCCTAATGTCCCCTTCCCGGGAACGCGTCCTCACAGTCACTCCCCTCCAGTGACTTACCTCACTTACCTGTCAGACGTCCGGTCAGCCCGTCGACCCGTCTGGACTTCTCGCCAAGCGTCCGGTCAGCCCGTCGACCCGCTTGGACTTCTTGCCAGCTATCCGGTCAACCCGTCGACCTAGCTGGACTTCTCGCCAAGCGTCCGGTCAGCCCGTCGACCCGCTTGGACTTCTCGCCAGCTATCCGGTCAGCCCGTCGACCTAGCTGGACTTCTTGCCAAACATCCGGTCAGCCCGTCGACCTGTCTGGACTTTTCCTGCACACTTGATCAAAGTGTCAGACAACAACAAAACTAACTTAACCTATTTGTCATTCATCAAAACCTGGGTTAGACCGTTAGTGCTACCCGCACCAACAGAGTCAAGTAGGTCAAGGTTGACCAGATACTTGACTGGGAAGTCCTAACTGGGATGTTAGGCAGAAAGAAAATCCTGGTGAGTGAAGCCAGGTGAAAGACCTAGTGAGTGAAGCTAGGCAGTGAGAAAATCCTAGTAAGTGAAGCTAGGTGAAAGTCCTGGTGAGTGAAGCCAGGTAGAAGAAAATCCTGGTGAGTGAAGCCAGGTGAAAATCCTAGTGAGTGAAGCTAGGTGAAAGTCCTGGTGAGTGAAGCCAGGCAGAAGAGAAGTCCTAGTGAGTGAAGCTAGGCAGAATGGAAGTCCTGGTGAGTGAAGCCAGGCACGGGGGAAATTCAGATGGGTCAAGGTTGATCAGACATTTGGTGAAAGTCCAAGTAGGTTAAAGGATTGACTGGATACTCGGCATGATGAAGAAAAGTCCAAATGGGTCAAAGGGATTGACCGGACACTTGGTGAGGGAGTCCTAGCAGGTCAAGGGTGACCGGATGCTAGGCACGATGAACCAACAGGTCATGGATTGACCGGATGTTGGTTTGGGGGCTTTGGGACTTGGTTTTGGGCAAAAACCAACATCTGGATCGATCAGCCGATCGATTGGCTGGAGCCCAATCGATCGATTGGGGTGTCCCCGCGAGAAGCCTTCGTCCCAATCGATCAGTGGATCGATTGGGAGGAAGTCGCGAGCACACAGAACGCTTCTGGATCGATCAACTAATCGATCCAGAGGTCCCAATCGATCAGTGGATCGATTGGGAAGGTGCGTGTTGTCGCGATAAGCCATGGATCGATCAGTCGATCGATCCAGGCAAATTCCCAGATCACAGAGGCGCTCTGAATCGATCCGTTGATCGATCCAAAGCCTCCCCGATCGATTGGGAGCAATCCAATCGATCGGGATCCGACCGTTGGCGTCATATTTAGCTGCAGGAGAGCGTTTCCTTCAGTATTGCTTACACGATTCGACTCTGATCATCTCAGTGACTCCACAGCTTCTCCACAGAGCTCTCTACGCCAGATCTTGAAGATTCTTGGAAGGATTGTCCAAGTCAAGAGGCGAAGAAGAGAAGTTAGGGTTATGGCTTTTACTGCACTTCTTGTAAGATTTTGCTTGTTCTTTACTGCCCTTTCCTTTCTTCTTGTATTGAGAGTCTTGTAGGGCTTCTCCTCCTTCGGTAGTTACCGAAAAGGAGTGTTTATTAGTGGAAGTGTGTGTGTGTGTGCGTGGATCCTTGGATTAGTCACCTCTTGTGAGGTGGATACCAAGTAAAATTCATTTGTTAGCATTGTTGTATTTGTTTCTTGTATTTTCCGCTGCGCATCCTTGAAGAAACAAGCAACGAAGCACACGAGCACACGACGAGCTATTCACCCCCCCTCTAGCTACTTTTCGGTCCTTACATTATCCCCATCTCTTAGCGCATGCAATCATCCTCTAATATTGCCCTGCGTTGCTTGTGGGGAACCTCCTCTTCAGAAATATCCTCCTCCTCTCCTTTGTTTGTTTCCAGATCCAAGTTTGGCCAATGAGGGAGTTGGACTGAGTTTCTTCTATTTTGATTTTCAAACATTGCAACTATCCCTTCCACAGTCCACTCATTCCATCCACTCAATGATTGCGTCCATCTATTCCATTTGTTCATCGATTGCTTAAACCTGCTGTTTCATGTCATACTTGTACACGTTGTTGATGTTGTCAACACATTGTTGTCTTCTTGGTAGCATGACTCCACAAAAATGAATTGACTTTGATATCAAACTAAGGCAGCGATAATTATCGATTTTATTGATTCATGCACAAATTCTGAAATCAACTATTGAATCCATTGATTCGTGTATGAATACTGGAAGCAATCTTCTAAATCTGTTGATTCGAAGAAGAATACCAAAAAGTAGGAAAATAATGGCTCTCCTGAAAATAACATTAATAAAAAAATGTCTTACATCAACCCAAACAATTGTTTATGTAGACTGAATTTATGAATCTCAATTCCTATGTTGATATAGATAAACTTTAACTATGGATGCTAGAAATACATAAAATACATAAAATACCATAAAAAAAAAGAAATTACTAAAAATAATAATAAAATCTTTGGAGGTTCTCATAAGGACCTAAATATTGCTTTGGGGACCTAAAAATTGGTCTTTACAAGTTCCCTGATAATAAATATAGATCTCTGAATTCTACATGCATGGCTGCTTACAAAGCCTAATTCTGAGTCAAAAGTTATGACCTCCATAAAATTACTCTGTCTAACCTGCATCAAAAAGTCTTGATAAATTTTATTAGACATTAATTATAAGACTTAAGACTTAGAATAATGATACTTACTAATTAACACCATCAATGAATTTCTAGAACTCCTTTTATTTGAAAAATATCAAACTTGATTTTTTTTTTTTGTGGTTTATTAGTCAATTTCGTCTAAAATTGACTATAGAGTTAAAAAAAACCTCCAAATCACTTCACTTCAAATAAAACTCCTAGAATCTTCCTTAATATTCCTAAAACTCCTAGAATCTTCCTTAATGTATCTATTTCGATAGTGTAAATTAAGAATAGTGAAATTTTAAATGGATATAGTAAAAAATTAGAGAAGAGAGAGAAATTTTTTAGAGGTTGCGTGGAGGTGACCAATCCGGTCCGATAGAATTTTTCCATCGATGACTAAGATAAATCAAGAAGTGCTTGCGAAGGCTCATCCAAGCGGCTATCATTTTTAGGGTTGTCGTCCTAAATTTTTTTTTTACTATT
Organism: Zingiber officinale; assembly: GCF_018446385.1. Taxonomy (NCBI): domain Eukaryota; kingdom Viridiplantae; phylum Streptophyta; class Magnoliopsida; order Zingiberales; family Zingiberaceae; genus Zingiber; species Zingiber officinale. Next base: position 78,108,065 of record NC_055994.1, read on the forward strand.
ATACCATAAGTGAGATTTAATTCTTATATGTCTAATTAATCACTTAGAGAGTCTATTGTTGGTGTGGGTAGCACTAACGGTCTAACCTAAGTTTTGATGAATGACAAATAGATTAAGTTAGTTTTGTTGTTATCTGACACTTTGATCGAGTGTGCAGGAGAAGTCCAGACAGGTCGACGGGCTGACCGGATGTCTGGCACGAAGTCCAGCTAGGTCGACGGGCTGACCGGATAGCTGGCGAGAAGTCCAAGCGGGTCGACGGGCTGACCGGATAGCTGGCAAGAAGTCCAGACGGGTCGAAGGGCTGACCGGACGTTTGGCAGGTAAGTGAGGTAAGTCACTAGAGGGGAGTGACTGCGAGGACGCGTTCCCGGGAAGGGAACATTAGGCGTCGATCCGGCTTAGATCCATTTCGGGTGTCTAAGTCGAGATCGTGACTAGATTCCGGTCTCGGAAAGACGGAATCTAAGTCATACTATTTGTGCTAATTCATACTATTATAAAATGTGCTAACAATCTATTTTGCAGGATATATATTGCCTCGGACTAACTTTGTTTTGCAGGAAAAGGGAGCTTTCTGGAACAAAGTGGTCCGGGCGCTCGGAAAGCAAATTATATCCAGGCCAAGTCGTCGCCACATGGAGCATCTCGGTTTGAGCAGCTACGTCACATTCCAGGCGCCTGGAGCAACATATAAAAGAAGCCCCAGGCAGGAGCTTCAGAATCATCTATTTTCACATCTGAGAACTCTGAGATTACTCGCTCTGATGCTCTGCGCTCCAACGATGCTCACAAAGCTCCAACGACACGATCCCGCTCTTTTAAATTCCTTGTCTGTCGGTACAGCTTTATTTTTTCTTTTCATTAGCATCTTTTTGTACTTAAATTGTAATTATCCGAATTGCTAGTGAATTGCCCAACGAAAGTACTCAAGGAGTACGGGCCTTCGAGTAGGAGTCGTCACAGGCTCCGAACGAAGTAAAAAAATCCTGTGTCTACTTTACTTTTCCGCTGCGCTTATACTCGATATTTTCGAATCGATATTCACCCCCCCTCTATCGAATCTAACGGTCCTACAAGTGGTATCAGAGTAGGTACCGCTCTGATTTGGTGCAACCACCAATCAGACTGGGGGTGAAATTTTTTTTCGGTCTTCAGTTTTACACTTAACTCCAAACTGGTTTATCATTTTTTAAATATTTTTTTGTTACAACACCAATCTAGATTTTTCTACTATTTTCTCTTCCCGCACTACTAATCCAAGACCAAGTCTTGGGATATTTTTCTTGGTTATTTACTTGTGTACAGGATGCCCCAACAAGAAGGATTCAGCACAGTACGACCTCCACTCTTCAACGGGGATGATTTTCCGTACTGGAAGAAGCGCATGGAGGTTTACCTCAAAACAGACTTCGACCAGTGGATGAGCGTTATGAGACCCTATAAAATTCCAGCGGATAACTCCGGGAATATACTGGATCCTGAAGACTGGACAGCAGATTTGAAGAAAAAGGCGTCAACACTCTACAGTGCGGATTAACAAGAGAAGAACTGAACATAGTTGGTCCACACAAAAACGCTAAAGAGTTGTGGGACAAATTGATCGAGCTGCACGAGGGAACGAGCGACGCCAAGGTAACAAAATGAGACCTGCTTTTAAATAAAATTTTTAATATAAAAATGCAGGAAGGTGAAACGGTGAATCAGCTCCACGCGAGGATCAAGGACATCCTCAACGGGCTTCATGCGATAGGCCACCAGATGGAAAATAGAGACTTAATAAGGTACGCATTAAATGCTTTTCCACGTAATAGTTTGTGGGCATCAATCGTAGATGCCTACAAAATCTCTAAAAATCTTTTTAAATTAAAATTAGACGAGCTCTTCTGTGAATTAGAATTACATGAACAAACTAATGCTGGAGCCGAGAAAGGTATAGCCTTATTTGCAGGTTCCTCCAAAGAAAAGAAGAGCAAACCTGAATATGAAGAAGATTCCAACCAAGACTCCGAAGACGAAGAACACCTGGTGAACTTGGTAAGAAAAATGTTCACCAGGAGAAAAAAGAGCTTCAGCAAAAAGGACCTTCAAAAGATCAGTTCTCCCTCAGAACAAAAGAACGTGACTTGCTACGGCTGCAACAAAAAGGGACACTACAAGAACGAATGTCCAAAACTGAAGTTCGACAAACCGAAGCCAACCAAAAAGAAGACCCTCAAAGCAACGTGGGATGACTCCTCGGACGAATCGGAGGAAGAAGAGCAAAAACATCAGAGCCACCTCGCACTGATGGCCCACGAAGCTGAAACAGAAGACGAGTCGGAAGATGAAGACGGGTCTGAACTCGAAACAAGCCATGAGTCCGTACTCGTTTCGAAGGCCCGAATGAGGTAGATTTTAATTTAAACAAAAATTTTTTTAGAATTATTTCCTGTTTAAATAGTAAATTGATTAAACTAGAAAATGAAAACAAATCACTTCTTGAGGAAAATCAAAACCTCAAGGAACAAAAAGAAAATACAAATCCAACTCAAGATCTAACACTTGAGGAGGAGAATTTATCATTAAAAAATGAGATTAACAATTGAAAAGAAATGTTAGAAAAATTCACAACAAGATCAAAAAATCTAGACTTAATTCTAAATAATAAAAAAGCATGCTATAATAAAATCGGACTAGGATATAAGTCGAATTCAAATAAAACCTTCAAATCATTAATAACCCAATACAAATCAACCAATCTAGCTTGGGTTCCGAAAGCGTGCTTAACCACGCAAATAGGGCTTAATCAATATTATATACCTAAAGAAAAAATACATTATATAAAATCGAATAAACCAAACCAAAATCCAAGATACAAACCTAAATCAAATTCAAAATTTAAACACTTTAAAAATCAACAAAATTATCATCAAGTTAACCATAACTATAAAAGGAATCGACACAAACCTAAATCCAAAATTTAATGGCCAATAATTCAGGGGGAGGCTTCAGAATAGCTGGCACCTCCAAAACTAACTTACTCGACAGGGTAACCTAAAACAAACTAACCCGGCAGGGTAATTAGGATTAGAGACCAAGTTTAACTTGAATCATGGTACTGGTGAAGTTTTTGGATGATAGTACGTTAGGGAAACTTGGGCATCGCATGTCTAGAAAGATATGGTTTCGATCTGGTGCATTTGGCCAAGTGGAACTGACCGAAGCTACCCTTAAATGAATTCTAACCAGTTAGACCAAGATTTAGTACTAAGCTCCGTGGATATGACTATTCGGAAAACCTCGAAAGGTTGGTTACTTCTAATGACGTCCATGTGACTCACCAAGCTTAGAAGTTTATCTGAAGATTGCCTATTTGTGGAGACCAAAGCTAAATCTGAATCTAACACAAGTTAAACCAAAACTCCATAATTAAAAATCTAATTTCATCTCACAAAATCATAGGATTCCCTGATTGATAATATAGATCGGGTGAGATGAATAAGGCTTCAAAATTTTAATTTTAAACTTAAAAATTAATTTCAAAACTTTAATTTTAAACTTAAAAATTAATTTCAAAATTTTAATTTTAAACTTAATTAATTTTAATTTTAAAATTTTAATTTTAAACTTAAAAATTAATTTCAAAATTTTAATTTTAAACTTAAAAATTAATTTCAAAATTTTAATTTTAAACTTAATTAATTTCAAAATTTTAATTTTAAACTTAAAAATCAATTTCAAAATTTTAATTTTAAACTTAAAAATTAATTTCAAAATTTTAATTTTAAACTTAATTAATTCCAAATTTTTAATTTTAAACTTAAAAATTAATTTCAAAACTTTAATTTTAAACTTAAAAATTAATTTCAAAATTTTAATTTTAAACTTAATTAATTTCAAAATTTTAATTTTAATTTTAAACTTAAAAATTAATTTCAAAAATTTAATTTTAAACTTAAAAATTAATTTCAAAATTTTTAATTTTAAAACTTAATTTCAAACCTAATCTAAAAAAAAAAAACTTAAATAATGCCTGCTCAAAAATAAAAAGACTAACTTTAAATCCTACTTACTGTAGGAAACCAAGTGGATTTTGGATAGTGGTTGCTCCAAACATATGACTGGAGATCACACTAAGTTCACTCAACTCACTTACAAAAGCTTAGGAACAGTTGCCTTTGGAAACAACGGCAAACTCAAGGTAATTGGTATATGTAATATTGAATTAAAAATAGACTTTATAATTACAAATGTTTTACTTGTTGAAAATTTTAAATATAATCTTCTGAGTATAAGTCAATTGTGTGATACTAGGTATAAGGTTAAATTTCTATCCACAAAGTGTTTAATCAAACATCTAGATAATCCTACCATAAGCCTAAAAGGTTTTAGAAAAGACAACATCTATGCCATCAACTTAACCACTTCTTCCATTAAGTGTTACTTAACACAAAAAGAAGAAACTTGGTTATGACATAGGCGGATGTCTCACACCAACTTTAGAAATATAAGTAAACTAAATGGACTTGTGAGAGGCTTACCAAAATTACCTAACTTAGATTCAACCATATGTAATGCTTGTCAACAAGGTAAACAAACTAAATCCACTCACAAACAAACAAATCAGCCACAAACTAACTCAATATTAGAACTTCTACATTTAGACCTTTTTGACTCCCATGGAGTCAAATCTATAAATGGAAATTTATATTGTTTAGTAATTATAGATGATTATTCTAGATTGACTTGGGTAAAATTCTTAAAACATAAAGATGAAACTTTTGAAATCTTTATAAACTTCTGCAAACAAATTGAAAACGAAAAAGATATTAAAATTAAAAGAATTAGGAGTGACAATGGGGGAGAATTTAAAAATCATAATTTTAACAAATTTTGTCTTGAAAATGGCTACCATCACGAATTTTCATGTCCTAAAACCCCCCAACAAAATGGAATTGTAGAAAGAAAAAATAGAACCTTACTAGAAGCCTCTAGAACCATGTTAAATGAATATAACCTACCTAAATATTTCTGGGCAGAAGCTGTTAGCACAACCTGCTATGTGCAAAATAGAACAACATTAAATAAAAGACATAATAAAACCTTCTTTGAGATATTTTATAACAAACAACCCAACATAAAATATTTTAAAGTATTTGGGTGTCCAGCCTTCATCCTAAATACTAGAGAACATTTAGGAAAATTCACCTCTAAAGTAGAAAATGGAATTTTTGTAGGATATTCTCTAAACAGTAGGGGTTACAGAATATATAATAAAGTTACACTAAAAATCGAGGAAACCACAAATGTAAAATTTGAAGAAACCCAAGGACAAACTCAACTTCAACCTACTGAAATTAATAATTCTGAAGAAACCAATCAATCCCTAGACTATGAAGAAGATGAACACACTCAAGAACATGAACCCCCTAGAACTATAAGAGTAAATCCTAACCATCCAACTGATCAAATAATTGGTGACCCAGACTTGAGAGTTCAAACCAGATCATCCTTTAGAAACCTAAGTCAAATTTCTCTAATTTCAAAAATTGAACCCAAAACTGTGGATGAATCCCTACTAGACCCAGACTGGATTATAGCTATGCAAGAAGAACTAGCCCAATTTGAGCGTAATGAAGTTTGGGACCTAGTACCACCACCTAAGAATAAGAAAATAATAGAAACAAAATGGGTATTCAGAAACAAATTAAGTGAAACTGGGGAAATTACTAGAAATAAAGCTAGGCTAGTTGCCAAAGGGTTTAGTCAAGTTGAAGGACTTGACTATGATGAAACCTATGCCCCAGTAGCCAGATTAGAATCCATTAGAATGTTACTAAGTTATGCAGCCCACAAGGGATTTAAACTATACCAGATGGATGTTAAGTCTGCCTTTCTTAATGGACTAATTAAAGAAGAAGTTTATGTAGGTCAGCCTCCTGGGTTTGAAAGTCTAGAACACCCTGATTATGTTTTTAAGTTAAAGAAAGCATTATATGGACTTAAACAAGCACCCAGGGCATGGTATGAAAGGCTAACATCGTACTTAACATCTAAAAGATTCAACCAAGGTCAAATTGACCCAACCTTGTTTGTTAAATCATTAAATACAGACATATTTATTGTACAAATATACGTAGATGATATAATATTTGGTTCAACAAATTCAGAATTTTTAGAAGAATTTATTAATCTAATGGAAAAAGAATTTGAAATGAGCTTAGTAGGAAAATTAACTTATTTCTTAGGATTACAAATCAAACAAACAAATGAAGGAAATTATATTTATCAACATAAATACACTAAAGACTTACTTAAAAAATTCGGAATGAAAAATACAAAAGAAATAAAAACACCTATGGCAGTAAACACAATCTTAGACAGTGACCCAAATGGAAAACCAATTGATTTAAAATATTATAGGAGTGCAATAGGTAGCCTACTGTACTTAACTGCATATTTTATTTGCAGTTAGTACGTGTGCTAGATACCAAACTTGTGCTAAAGAATCCCATTTGACACAAGTTAAAAGAATTTTTAGATATCTTAAGGGAACAACAAATGTAGGAATTTGGTATCCTAGGACAAATAATTTTGAACTAATAGGGTATTCTGACTCAGATTATGCTGGATGTAAATTAGACCGCAAAAGCACAAGTGGTGGATGCCAATTATTAGGTTCATCACTTGTCAGCTGGTTTAGTAGAAAGCAACATTGTGTTGCTCTATCTACAACTGAGTCAGAATACATATCTATAGGCGAATGTGTTGCACAATTATTATGGATGATGCATACTCTAAAAGATTTCAACTTAAATATCACAAATGTAAAAGTATTAATTGACAATATAAGTTCAATTAACTTAACCAAGAACCTTGTGCATCATTCAAGAACTAAACATATTGAAATTAGACACCACTTTATCAGGGATCATGTTACTAAAGGTGATATTAAACTCAAATACATTGAGTCCAAATCAAATTTAGCTGACATTTTCACAAAACCACTCCCTGAAAGTGAATTTAGCAACTTACGTCGAAAATTAGGGATGTGCTTAATAGACTAGGATTTTTCAAAAATGTTTTCAAAATTGGTTCTTTCAAATTATAAGTTAAAATTGTTTATTTTCAAAACTTTCCATTTTTAGATTTTCAAAAACAGTTTTGGCCTTAGACTAGTTTTGAATCCTTAGAAAGCATGTACCCATAGGACTAGTTTTTGAGCATCTCACCAACACCTTAGGCTTACCTTGCTTGTGTTTGACAAACATAGAAAGGGGTGAGATGCGTAGGCCGACTGTCTGGACTTAAGATGCTTATTTCAGTGCATCAGCATAAGTCTGGACGTTAAATACAAATCAGACAGTAATCAGATTAAGATTATCAGTCAAGTCAAACACTGACTGCTTATAATCAACTTAATCTGACTAACCAAGTGAAAGCTACTATCTTCTGATAGTTAGTTAGTACCTAATTGGTTAGACAGCTGTTTAATGTCAGGTATCAAGTTCAGGGGGAGAAATTATTTAAAATTTTGTGTGTTTGAAAAATGCTTTTATACATCTATTTTAAAACTAACTTATTTTTGAACACCAGTTTACAAAAAGTTAAATTTAACTAAGTGTTTGAAAAACTTGGAAGTTCCACCTAATTTTTAAACCTGATTTTAAAAGTTGAATATTAAACTTGGAAGTTTAAAAGTGTTTAAAGTTTATTTTTGCAACAATTTTTTACGTCTTGAAAAATTAATCTTACTTGTTTAATTTTTGCTTTGTTTTGAAAAATCGAAGTTGAAAACTTACCTTTTTGAATAGTAATTGTTACTTAAACTTGAAAACTAAATTTGAAAAACCTAATTTGAAAAATTTTACACGCTTGAAAAGTTAAACTTGATTAACTTTAAATTTATACTTTTCAAAATTCAACTTGTCTCCCCCAAGTCAACTTGACTATTTTTTAACTTGGTATTAAAAATTGTACTTTTATCTTTGAATTTTGAACCAAACTTAGATATTTTTCAAAATTAGCTGTTTTTTAATTTGATTACTTTTTACAGCAACTCTACACTATGATTGTTTACCCTTGCTTATTTATTTTTTTTGATGAATGGCAAAGGGGGAGGGTTAGGTGGTTAAGTTAGCTAAACCAAATTGAAAACACTAAAACTAACTTTAAAACCGATGTACCTATGTTATTTATTTTTTGCGTCCTTTCACTAACTTAACCAGGTTGTCATTCCATCAAAAAGGGGGAGATTGTTGGTGCGGGTAGCACTAACGGTCTAACCTAGGTTTTGATGAATGACAAATAGGTTAAGTTAGTTTTGTTGTTATCTGACACTTTGATCGAGTGTGCAGGAGAAGTCCAGACAGGTCGACGGGCTGACCGGATGTCTGGCACGAAGTCCAGCTAGGTCGACGGGCTGACCGGATAGCTGGCGAGAAGTCCAAGCGGGTCGACGGGCTGACCGGACGCCTGGGAAGAAGTCCAGCTAGGTCGACGGGCTGACCGAATAGCTGGCAAGAAGTCCAGACGGGTCGAAGGGTTGACCGGACGTTTGGCAGGTAAGTGAGGTAAGTCAATAGAGGGGAGTGACTGCGAGGACGCGTTCCCGGGAAGGGAACATTAGGCGTCGATCCGGCTTAGATCCATTTCGGGTGTCTAAGTCGAGATCGTGACTAGATTCCGGTCTCGGAAAGATGGAATCTAAGTCATACTATTTGTGCTAATTCATACTATTATAAAATGTGCTAACAATCTATTTTGCAGGATATATATTGCCTCGGACTAACTTTGTTTTGCAGGAAAAGGGAGCTTTCTGGAACAAAGTGGTCCGGGCGCCTGGAGGTCCGGGCGCCCGGAAGGGATCCGGGCGCTCGGAAAGCAAATTATATCCATGCCAAGTCGTCACCACGTGGAGCACCTCGGTTTGAGCAGCTACGTCACATTTCAGGCGCCCGGAAGGAATCTAGGCGCCCGGAGCAAATATAAAAGAAGCCCCAGGCAGGAGCTTCAAGATCATCTGTTTTCACATCTGAGAACTCTGAGATTACTCGCTCTGCTGCTCTGCGCTCCAACGACGCTCACAAAGCTCCGACGACACGATCCCGCTCTTTTAAATTCCTTGTCTGTCGGTACAGCTTTGTTTTTTCTTTTCATTAGCATCTTTTTGTACTTAAATTGTAATTATCCGAATTGCTAGTGAATTGCCCAACGAAAGTACTCAAGGAGTACGAGCCTTCGAGTAGGAGTCTTCACAGGCTCCGAACGAAGTAAAAAAACCATGTGTCTACTTTACTTTTCCGCTGCGCTTATACTTGATATTTTCGAATCGATATTCACCCCCCTCTATCGAATCTAACGGTCCTACATCTATAATCAGTATATCACTCTTTGGGAGTGGCTATGTAATTTTAAAATTATGAAAGTTAGGTATGTAAAATGAAAAGTTTAATATTGTTGGTGATAATGTTATTTGGAAAATATTAGTATTTTATGACAAATAAAATAATTTTGAAAATTAATTTAGGATAATATTTGCATGTAAATGTCATGTGTGAAATAGTTATGAGATACGTGTTGTGCGTCGTCGACTGATGGAAGAAGTAGAATAGTGGCGCTCATGCCCTGTCTTTTGCAGCCTTTGGGCGATCGACTGCTACATGCTGCACGCCGTGTGTCCTCGGCTCCTAGTGTTATGGGCTCCTCCGGATCGGGGTCCCTTTGTGTTGGAGTGTATACTGAAAGCCTAAGCTTTTGTAAACATTTATGTTAAATAAAGAATCACATTTGGTCAATTTATCTACATTTGTTTGTAGTTGTTCAATTAATTTATATTGTAGATAACATAGTATGTGGTGTCACATATAGAAGATGATGTTATCAGTATCTTATAAATTATAAACAGTAGCTCACGACCAAAATGGAAAGGAACAAACCATTGGAAGGTCGTAGTGTAATTAGGAATTAGTTTATCTTGACTATATAATTACACTAGTACACTTAGAGTGTATTGAGTATGACCATTTGAGGTCGTTTCTTTTATACTGACTTTATAAAGAAACAAAGACCTCGGTTATTATGGAAGTGTGTGCTCTTAATCCTAATATAATAACAAGCACATATATTTGATATTTATTTCTTTAATTTATCAATGGGTGAGATTTAGTTCGATAAATCAATAAGCCCGATAAGTTGGGAAATGGTATCACTTATAGTGTGTGTTGTTGATTATAGAAGGAAACTATGTCCTAGAGATACTAGATTGATAATGTCCTCAAGAGGAGCTCATAAGGATTATCATGTTAAACCTTGCAGGTGGACTTAGTTCAACATGATGATAAGGTTGAGTGGTACTACTCTTGGACTAAGATATTAATTAAATGAGTTGTCAGTAACTCACTTGATTAGTGGGCATTCGATATCTTAAACACAGGGAGAATAACACACTCATAATAAGAAGGAGCCCAAAAATATAATTTGGGATTGGTGTGGTAGTTCAATAATAGTTCTCTAGTGGAATGAATTATTATTGATAAAATTAAGTTGTGGTTCGGGGCGAACGCGGGATGCTTAATTTTATCGGGAGACCAAAACCAATTCCTCCTCTCGGTCCCTATCGTAGCCTCTTATTTATAGAGTACTATACCCACCTATACCCACTTTCTATACCCACCTAATAGGGGCCGGCCAACCTAGCTTGGGAACCAAGCTAGGGCCGGCCTAAGCATAAATTGGTGTGGCCGACCCTAGCTTGAACCCAAGCTAGAGGGGCCGACCATATTAAATTAAAAGGGATTTTAATTTTAATTTTTTATTATGTGGAAGATATAATTTATTAAAGAGAATTAAAATTAAAATATCTCTCTTGTAAAAGATCTACAAAAGATTAAAGAAAGATATTAAATCTCTTTCCTTATTTATAGATTGGTGAGATATTTTATTTTCTCTTTAAAAATTATTCACATGTTGTTAAATTAAAATTATAGAAATTTCCTTTTATCAACCATGAAGAGATTTTTGAAGAGAAATTTTATTTTTAAAATTTCCAGAAACAAATTAGGAAGTTTTAATTTGTTAATTAAAACTTGTCTAATTTATTTTTTTGGTGTGGTCGGCCAATATAGTTTAATTGGGGAAATTTTATTTTATTTTTCTCAATTAAATCATGTCAAAGAAATTAAGGAAATATTATTGTAATTAAATTTCCTAATTTGTCTAGGCTAAGGAATATAAAAGAAGGGGTGGGGGTGCCTTCATGAGAAAAACCTCTATTATTCTCCCTCTTCTATTCCTTGGTGTGGCCGGTCAACATCCTCTCTCTCTCTTCCTCTTTGTGGTGGCCGAAACATCCCTCTTGCTTGGAGTTCTTGTGGCGGCCGGATACTACTTGGAGAAGAAGAAGAAGAAGAAGGAGAGAAAGCTTGCATCTCTTGGAGCTTGGTTGGTGTTTTTCTTCTTCCTTGGTGAAGCTCTCTAGTTTTGGCTGAACCTAGCTAGGAGGAGAAGAAGGTGGTTGGTGGTTTCTTATCTTGGAAGATCGTTGCCCACACAACGTCCGAGGTTAGAAGAGAAATACGGTAGAAGATCAAGAGGTCTTTCTAGAAGGTATAACTAGTAGTTTTTCCTTTTCCGCATCATACTAGTTATTTATGGAAATAATACCAAATACAAGAGGCTTACGATTCTAGTATTTCGAATATGTTTTTCGATGTTGTGTTCTTTTGTTTTATTTTTCCTTGTGATTTGATTGTTCTTTTCGGTTAACCTAAAGTTATTTTAGGAAATTAAATATTAGCTTTCCATAAAAGGTTTTGTCTAGTCGGTGGTGGTTGCTCCCATATCCAAGAAGGTCGTGTGCCTCGCCACGTCTGTACTGGGAACCAATTATGGAAATTAATATTTAATGGAATTAATAACTTAAGGTGATTTGGGTCGAACGTGTTAAGTTCCGCAGGAGACCCAAGTCAAAACCTAAAAGAACAAATAGATTAAGTTTTGGATCAAACGTGTTAAGTTCTGCAGGCGATCCAAAATTTAATTTAAAAGAACACATGGTAGCTAGGAAAAGGTTCAGACCTTTGTACAAAATTTTTGTACAGTGGAACCTCTAGGTTTTCCGAGTAGCAACCAACACTTTGGGGGTTGATGGCTACTCGATGGTCTATGCTCGGGTGCTGCTATGGGCTCAGTAGGCGCCTCCTTTCTTATGCTGCTTGGGCTTCCTCCACGTTTGTATATTCCGTGGCCCTCCTGAGCAGGTGGTCGAAATCCTTCAGCGGCTTCTAGATGAGTGATCGAAAGAACTTCCCTTCGGTGAGGCCTTGGGCGAAGGTATTCACCAATACTTCTATAGAGATCGAGGGAATATCCATAGCCACCTGGTTGAAACGCCAGATGTAAGCCCTCAGTGCCTACCTGGGCCCTTACTTCAAGGAGAATAGATTGACGCTTGTCTTTTGGTAGCGGCGACTACTGGCGAAGTGGTGTAGAAACACCACTCATAAGTCCTTGAAGCTGTGGATTGATCCGTTCAACAATCTCTTGAACCAATGTTGTGCTGATTCGAAGAGGGTGGTGAGGAAGACCTGACACTTCACCTCGTCGGTGTACTGATGAAGTGTGGTCGCGTTGTTTTACTTGGTCAAGTGATCGTCTAGATCGGTAGTTTCGTTATATTCTCCGATCGCCAATGGGGTATAGTGCCTGGGCAGAGGGTCATCCAGAATTCCCTGCGAGAATTGTTGATTGATCTGCTCTGGCGAATCATCGTCCCTTGGTACCTTCCCCTTCCTTGCGTCCTGAAAAGTGCATCATCCTAGAAGACTCCTAGTCCTTGTCTGCTCGATCACATTCCTCTAAAGGAGTATGAAACAACGCTCGATGAAAGGGAATCGACGCATTGGGTACCTCTCCATACATGCTGGTTGGCTTCTTATTCTGTCCTCAAATGGATATGTGATCCGCTCGGTCTCTGTATCTCGCTTGATGACCCGCTGCTGATGCCGCGGGCTCATGCACTTGGCTCTTGGCCAGCGCCTGTTATTGTTGTTGATCCACTATTTTTATCGCTTGAGCTTGTATCAGCATGTCGAGCACCTCCTTTGTGTTGGTGCTGCGGGGCCGACAAGAGGGGAGGGGTGAATTGCCTGCAAAATAAGAACTACCCTCCTCGTACTTTCAACTCAAAAAGAGCAATAATAAGATAAAAATAAATAATAGAAAGGAAAGAAAGAAGACTCAAGGATTTGACTTGGTTACAATCTATGTGGTTGTTAATCCAAGGCGGTTAAATAACTCTACTAGAAACGCCTCCTTTACTGTAGGCGGAGAAGCCTTTTTACACACTAAGAAAGCTCAAATGTTGCTAGGAATTAAATACCAAGTTGAATTCATAATTTCCTAACTCCATGGGCTTTTATATAGATCCTAGAAATCCTATCTCGAGTCTTAAGGGCGCCTCCAAAGGGGTTGAGGGCACCTCCAAGTGGATAAGTAGATAAAACTTTATTTGCGCGCAAACGACCATGCTGACCCAATTGAGGGTGCCCTCGATGCTGTTGAGAGCGCCCTCACTCTGGGGAGGGCGGAGGCATCTCAACAGTTGTTGATGGCGTCTCCAGCTGCTTTTCCAACACTTCTTTATCTTCTCTTTAGCTTCCAAAGTCTCGATAGCTTGGGTGATTGCGACCAACTGAAATAGGGCCCACCCAAACTAATTTTCGGCCTTCTCCTCGAGCAGGCTTTCACCCCGGCTTCTCGACCCTCGAACGTCGTGCACGTTCTTCTCGTCCACTGGCATACTCTTTCGCAGCTCTTTCGTCCTTTGGACGTACCGAGCTCGTCGGCTCCCTTCCCGTGTCGTCCTCTTCGCTAGCTGCGTTTTCCGCTCAACTTCTTGCGCTCCTAAGCTTCTACACACTTAGACACAGGGATCAAAACTAAACAGGACCTAACCTAACTTGGTTGATCACATCAAAACAACTACGGGGTCCAATAATCTCTCCCTTTTTGATGTCCATCAACTCAAGTTCAAGTTAGAAAAAAAAATAGACAACTAGTAACTTAAAGAAATTACTAAACTAATTTTTTAAGCATAAAGATTGCCTACTTCTCCCCCTTTGATCACAGCAAAAAACGAGGTAGGAAAAAAAACTTGATCAAAGTATTTTTTTAAAAAAGAAATTTCCAACAAATGTTTAAAATAAACTTGTTAAAGCATTGTTTTAATTCCTATTTTCATGCTTTATCAGTAAGTTAATTAAATATTTTATTTCAATATTTTGGCTTCCAGGCAGTGGTGAGACACTAGGCCTTCTTGGTTATTGGAACAACAACCACTTTCTTAGACAAAGCCTTATAAGGAAATTAACTGTTTAATTTTTCTTGCCGAAAGCGCTAATTTACAAATATTTAATCTAGAAAAAATTTTGGAATCCAATAGAGGTTCCTTCCTACTGGGTTAGTTAAAAACTTAGGGGGTACATAATTTTTTGGTATCCTTCTTAGTTGTCCTTGATGTTGTTTAATATACCAATTTAATTTATCATAAATTCTAAGTTTTGATTTTTGAAATTTATTTAAGCTGTTAGAGTGTATACTAAAAGCCTAGTTTTTGGTATAAATATTTATCTAGAAATAAGAACCACATTGGTCAAATATCTATATTTATGATAAATATAATTGTTCAATTAATTTATATTGTAGATAACATAGTATGTGGTGTCACATATAGAAGATGATGTTATCAGTACCTTATAAATTATAAACAGTAGCTCACGACCAAAATGGAAAGGAACAAACCATTGGAAGGTCGTAGTGTAATTAGGAATTAGTTTATCTTGACTATATAATTGCACTAGTACACTTAGAGTGTATTGAGTAGGATCATTTGAGGTTGTCTCTTTTATACTGACTTTATAAAGGAACAAATACCTCAGTTATTATGGAAGTGTGTGCTCTTAATCCTAATATAATAACAAGTACATATATTTGATATTTATTTCTTTAATTTATCAATGGGTGAGATTTAGTTCGATAAATCAATAAGCCCGATAAGTTGGGAAATGATATCACTTATAGTGTATGTTATTGATTATAAAAGGAAACTGTGTCATAGTGATCTAAGTTGATAATGTTCCCAAGAGAAGCTCATAAGGATTGTCATGTTAAACTCTGCAGGTGGACTTAGTCCGACATGACGATAAGGTTGAGTGGTACTACTCTTAGACTAAGATATTAATTAAGTGAGTTGTCAGTAACTCATTTAATTAGTGGACATTCAATATCTTAAACACAGGGAGACTAACACACTCATAATAAGAAGGAGCCCAAAATGTAATCTGGGATTGGTGCGGTAGTTCAATAATAGTTCTTTAGTGGAATGAATTATTATTGATGAAATTAAGTTATGTGTTTGGGGCGAACACGGGATGCTTAATTTCTTCGGGAGACCAAAACCAATTCCTCCTCTCGGTCCCTATCGTAGCCTCTTGTATATAGAGATTTATACCCACCTTCTTGCCCAACCAATAGGGGCCGGCCAAGCCAAGCTTGAAGCTCAAGCTTAGGGTCGGCCAAGCCTAAAGGTTAAGCCTTAAGGTGGTCGGCCAATAGCTTGGAGCCCAAGCTTAGGTGGTCGGCCACATCATATTAAAAAGGGATTTTTGTTAAAATTATTTCTTATGTGGATATCATGTTTTTAAAAGAGAGTTTAAAATTTAAATCTTTCCTTTTATAGTTTTCTACAAAAGATTAAGAAAAGATTTGAAATCTTTCTTTATTTGTAGATTGAAAGGTAGATTTTAATTTTGAGAAAACTTTTCTTTTTAATCACGTTCATGATTTAAAAGAGAGTTTAAAAATTAAATATTCTCTTTTATAAGTTTCTACAAAAGATTAAGAAAAGATTTGATATCTTTTCTTATTTGTAGATTAAAAGAGATTTTAATTTTTTAGAGATAACTTTCTTTTTATCCACATGTTTAAAAGAAAGATTTTAATTTATAAAATTTTCTTTTTACAAACCATCATGAAGGGAAAAATTATTGGAGAAATTTTTTATAAATTTCTGGAAATAAATTAGGAAGTTTTAATTTTTGTTTTAATTAAAACTCTCCTTGTTTTGGGGAAATAAGTGGCCGTCCATGTATATTGAGAAGAGAAAATTATTTTTAATTAAATAAATTTTCCTTTTCATGGCAAAAGAATTAAGGAAGTTTTTATTTAAATTTCCTTATTTGCCAAGACCAAGGATTATAAAAGAGGGGGTAGAGGTGCCTTCATGGCCGGCCCTAGGGTCTCCTCTTTTCCTTCTTTTCTCTTCCTCCTTTGTGGCCGGCGACATCAACACAAGAGCTTTCCATGGTGGCCGGTTCTAGCTAGGAGAAGAAGGAGAGAAAGAAGGCTTCGTTTCTAGCATCCCTTGGAGCTTGGTGGTGGTGGTCGGACCTTTACTTCTCATGGAGAATTAATGGTGGCCGAATTTAGCTTGGAGAAGAAGGAGCTTGGTGGTTCTCGTCTCGGAAGATCGTTGCTCACACAACGTCCAAGATAAGAAGAGGAATACGGTAGAAGATCAAGAGGTTATTTTGCTTACAAAGAAAGGTATAACTAGTAATTGTTTTCCGCATCATACTAGTTTTCTTTGTATAGTTATTTATGGAAATACCAAACACAAGAGGCATATGATTCTAGAGTTTTCGAAATAGTTTTTCGAGTTTGTGTTTTCTTCTTTTTCGAATTTGTGATTCGATTGTTCTTTTTGGTTAACCTAGAGTTATTTAAGGAAATAAATATTAGCTTTCCTTAAAAGGCTTTGCCTAGGCGGTGGTAGTTGCTCCCATATCCAAGAAGGCCATGTGCCTCGCCATGCAGTCCTGGAAGCCAATTTTGGAAATTAATATTTATGGAATTAATAACTTAGGTAGATTTGAATCAATAGTGTTAAGTTCCGCTTGCGATTCAAATCTAAACCATTAAGAACAGATAAGTTAAATTTGGAATCAATGATGTTAAGTTCCGTCTGCGATTCATAATTTAACTTCTAAAGAACACAATAGGTTATTTAAGGAAAGGTTCGACACTTGTACAAAAAAATTTTGTACAGTGGAACCGGTACGATTTTCTTAGGATTAACCAACATAAGCATGTATGATCATTTTTCAATTTCCAATTTTAACTTTTCATTTTCTGAGTTCAAATTATCTAATAGTATTTTTAATTCAGCAATTTCTTTTTCTGATTTGACTAAGTCGTTAGTAAGTTCTTTAATAATGCGAAAAGACTATTTTCGGGTTAGCACACGTACCTGACTTACCTCTATTTCTGATGCTCCTCCTTCATCGTAGATTTCTTCTTTTGATTCCCCATCTCTGAGCGCCCCTTCATCTATTTCTGATGCTCCCCCTTCGTGCTATTGAGGGCACCCTCAATGCAGTTGAGGGTGCCCTCACTCTGGTAAGGGCGGAGGTGCCTCAACAGTTGTTGAGGGCGCCTCTAGCTTCTTTTCCAACACTTCTTCATCTTCTCTTTAGCTTCTGAAGTCCCGATAGCTTGAGTTATTGCGGCCAACCGAAATAGAGCTCACCCGAACCCAATTTCCGGTCTTCTCCTTGAGAAGGCATCCGCCCTGGCTTCTCATCCCTCGAATATCGTGCACATTCTTCTCATTTATCGGTGTACTCTTTCGTAGTTCTTTCGTCCTTCAGACGCACCAAGCCCGTCGGCTCCCTTCCCGTGTCGTCCTTCTCGCTAGCTGCGTCTTCCGCTTGACTTCCTGCGCTCCGAAGCTCCTGCACACTTAGACACAGGGATCAAAACCAAACAGAACCTAACCTAACTTGGTTGATCACATCAAAATAACCACGGGGTCCAACACTTTGTCAGCGTCACCATGATGAGTCATCCAGCATCCTCCGTCTTCTCATTTCAGATGCAGACTATGTTTCCACAAATGACGCCAAAATGATGCTATTCGAAAACGGGAGGGTAGAAAGCTAGGAGTGTGGCTGTTGTGTTGATTGGATGTAGACCGCGTCCCGCTCTACAAAACAAGCAACGTCAGTGCCGAGTCAGGGAAGGGGTCCCTGACATTGGCCCTTCGACACTCAAGTCAGTCACTGAAAGTGTAGAGGAAAGTGGAGTAACAGTAACGTAAGCGCAAATAGTGAATAATGAGTACCTCCATGGGTGCTTGGACCCCCTTTATATAAAGCTTTGGTGGTCGATGTGCATGCTCCTCGAGGTGTGGGCACGTTCTTCAATGCATTCCATGAAAGGACCTGCCAGGAAAGTGCCTCTACCACCATACCTTAACAGGGCATACATATCGCTGACAATATAATAGAAGTTTCCACTGTATGATCCACCTGTTGACCATGCCTCGTGTCAGTGGCACTATCTCCCAAAAGGATATCGAGAGATATGACATTGGTCCTGCTACTTGGCCGAGCAGGGTAGCCGCTCGGTCGGGACTCCTCCATTCTGTCAGCCTCAGTTGCTCTTCCTTGCGGTGACTAGGCGTACTAGCTTGTCCCTTTCGATCAGACAAGCTCTTTGGTCTCCTCAGCGTCCTACCATCCCGCACTGAGCGTCTGACTATCTTACTGTATTATCCGAGCTAGACGGTTGGCCTACTCGGACACTGATTGATTCGACCGACCGTTGTAGTCTCTTGCCGATTGGGCACTAATTGCCCTGACCGACCGTTGTAGTCGTCCTCCGCTCAGACACTGCAGGCAAGACTTTTAATACCTTGGCGTTAACCACCTTGACTTTGACCTCCACCTCAATAGTTGACTTGTGTCGGGTGGACCCCCCCTCCCTTTATCACCGCATCAAGAGTCATTCTTATGGAAGAAGAACTCATTTAGTAAAAGTCTATATTTATTTTATTGCTTTATGCTGATTAATAAAGATAAATATTTGTTTTGATTATTGTACGTACTTAAAGTTCAAAACATTCATAGGTATTTTGTTTGTTTAACACTCTAAATAAAATATGTCATGATTTACTATTGGTTTAGCATTTGATGTTTTTAAATATGATATATAGATTTCTTTTGGAATTATAAAGTTGATTATGATTTGCTATTACAATTTAGCATAAAGTATTTTGCAAATATGATCTGATCTCTTTTGATGTCATCTTAGGAACAATTAGAAATTGACAAGTACTGATCACATTTTATATAATTTCCACTCTACACATCCACATCTTGATCTATATTATTAATGACATTAGTATTGTGATTACTGTTAGGGCTTATTACGATCATATACAGTAGCTATGACCACTTTAGTCATATACCAATAAAATTAATGGATCAGATTGTTATAGGAGTATCTTCTACTCATAAAGTTTGATATCAACTAAAGTTTTACTTGTATTTCATATACAACTCATAAGTAGCCCAAGTGAGAGATTGTTGGTTATTATCTCTAATTGATAGGCTTAATTATAAGTTGTGTATATGAGTACAAATTGAATCTGTTAAAGTGGTCTAACTTAATCTTATTGGGTTTCATATTATCGAATGTGGATTGTGTTGCAATGTATACTATAAGCCTAGCTTTTGAATGAACATCTGTTTTGAAATATTTTGAAATGAGAATCACTTTGGTCAAATGTTTGTATTTTATATTTATATATATATGCAATTGTCCATTTAATTTATATTGTAGATAACATAGTGTGTGGTGTCACACAAAAGATCATGTTATCAGTTCCTTATAAATTATAAATAGTAGCTCACAACCAAGATGAATTAGAACAAACCATTGGAACGGTTGTAGTATAATTTGGCATTAGTCTGTCTTGACTATAAAATTACACTAGTATACTATGTGTGTATTGAGTAGGATCGTTTGATATTGTTTGATTTGTACTAACTACATAAAAGAACAAAACCTCTGTTATTATGGATGTGCACCCTCTTAATCCCTATATAATAACAAGCACATATACTTAGTATTTATTTCTTTAACTTATCAATGAGTGAAATTTATTCGTTAAATCAATAAGTCCGATGAGTTAGGAGATAGTACTATTTATATGGTGTGTTGTTGATTATAGAAGAAATCTGTATCCTAATTATTTAGGCTAATGATGTCCCCTTGAGGAACTCATAAGGATTATCATGTAAACCTTGCAGGTGGACTTAGTCCGGCATGATAATAAAGTTAAGTGGTACTACTCTTGGAATCAGATGTTAATTAATTGAGTTGTCAGTAATTCATTTAATTAACGGACATACGATATCTTAAACACATGGAAATTAACGCACTCATGATAAGAAGGAGCCCATATTATAATATGAGATTGGTGCGGTAGTTCAATAATAATCCTTTAGTGATATAAGTTATTATTAATGGACTTGAGTTAATTGTTCGAGCCAAACACAAGAAGCCCAAGCTCATCAAGAGGCCTAAACCAATTCCTCCTCTAGGTCCCTGTTGTAGTCTCTATATAAAGCCTCACATCCACCAATCCACGTTTTGGTTTTCTCTTACCTTCCTAGGGCCGGCGGTTTCCTCTTCCTTGCTAGGGCCGGCGGCTCCTCTTCCTTGCTAGGGTCGGTGCCTCCTCTTCCTTGCTAGGGTCGGCGCCTCTTGCTTGCTAGGGGCCGACACCTCTTGCTTAGATTCCTTGGTGGGTGGCGGTTTGGAGAAGAGGAAGAAGAGGAGAAGGAAGAAGAGGAGAAGGCGCCCCATCCTAGGGCTCCTCTTGGTGGTCGGCGGTTTGGAAACAAAGAGGGGAAGAGTGTTTGTTGTCTTGGTAGATCGTCGCCCACACGATGTCCAAGAAGAGGAGAGGAATACAACAGGAGATCAAGAGGTCTTTGGCTACAAAGGAAAGATACAACTAGTTCTTTGATTCCATTGTGTAATTAGTTTTCTTTGTATCGATCCTGAATACCAACACAAGAGGCCAGTGATCTTGTACTTCAATCAAGGCGTACTTTAATCAGTCAAGAACTTTCTTGATTGATCAAACACATGTCTGATCGAACATGCGGGTTGCTAGGAAAAGTTTTGTACTTGTACAATTTTTTGTACAGGGGAAATTGAAATAGAACGGAATTCCAGCACCTTCAAGTGATATCAGAGCAAGGTTTCTGGCTCTGTGTGGCCGATTGATTTTCGGTTAAATTATGCACTGCTCATATATAAGTTTTGGCAGGATAATAGTAGGATGTGCTAGAAAGATTAACTCTATGGTTACAGGCGTCATAGGTCCAACTATTATGGCTTTTTATGTTTATGCATGATTTGAACCCTCGGGCATGTCGAGGTCGTTATGTGTTGTGCATGATTGTAATAATTAAATACAACCGATTGTTGTATTATTTGTTTTACATTCTGTTTGATCTAGATTACATGTGAATTCCTTTATGGAATATAGGATTGATAAATATAAATTTTTATTTCTTTTTTTTGCGGGTGTTATTTTGAGGACCGATGGCGCAGCGAAGAAGGAAGCAAGATAGACGCGACGGCTTGATCCATTGGCGGCATCTTGGAGGACAGCTATGGATGAGGCCATAATAGTTGAAAATTTTATTTTCATATTTATTGCCTTTATAAGTTGTTTTTATGTGCTGTGATGTGTGTGCATGTTAAAATTCCTCAGTTTAAATAACTAAGTGGGAGAGAGATTATTTAAATAAATTCCACTATCTCCATTATTGGTTTGTAAGTGATGCATTAAAACTTGCGCGCTAGCTTTAAGTGTCTTCCTCTATATCGGATGAGTTTGTTTGCATATCACTAGATCAAACTTTCTCTATGGATGATTATAGGAAATTATTTAGGTATGTGTGAACTTCTCCATCTGAAGGAGCACAATCCTAATTAATGGACTAAATATCAAGTAATGGTATACACTTAGGCGCATTTAATAGTATCCTCTTCATCAGAGTCACTGTTATTATTTGTGTGACCGAAGGTGAACCAACTATTAATTTTATTTATTATAAAGTTAGGTTGACAAGATAATAAAATTAATGGGTAAAACCTCCTCTTACAAATGTTTGAATTAGTATACGTCTACACTATCGTGGCATATGAAATTCACAGTGTTTTGAGGTGTTAGTAATTTAAATTATATTGTTTGAGGAATCAATATTATTTTAAATTCTAAAGTTTTGACCAAATATTTCATTTTGTGATTCTCAAGATTTCAAAATGGCTTTCTATCCTCTTGCTTTTATTTTAAAAGAAAATAAACTTACTGGTCCAAATTATATTGATTGGAAACAGAACTTGGACATTGTCTTAACTGCTGAAGAATACAAGTTCGTACATTTTGAGGTCTATCCTAGCGTGCCTGATAAGGATTCTAGTGAAGAGGAGATAGAGAGACATAAGAAATGGGTCAAGGCAGATGTGTTGGCGCGGTGTTACATTTTGTCTTCTATGTCAAATGTGTTGCAACATCAACATCAGGTCATACCCACTGCCTATGACATAATACTCAATCTCAAGGAACTCTTCGGACACCAGAATCAGGTTGCCAGGTAGGAGGCCATGAGAAACTTAATGACGACCACCATGATTGAGGGGCACCCGTGAGGGATCATATCCTCAAGATGATGGCTCATTTGAATGAGAAGGAAGTCCTTGGAGTTGAAATCGATGGAGAACCCCAGGTCGATATCATTCTCCAAACGTTGCCCAAGAGTTTTGAGCAGTTCCGCCTGAACTACAATATGAACAAAAGGATTTATTCATTGGCGAAACTTTTGACAGAACTCCAAGCGGTAGAAGGGTTATTTCGTCAAAGTTCTCAAGTTCACATTGTTGAAAACGTTTCTGCCTCTAAACTGAAAGGTGGAAAGAAGAAGAAGAAACAAGTTGGTTCGACAAAGAAAGTGATTCAACCTCAAGGGACTGGGCCGCAGATAGGTGTGAAGAAGCCGAAGGGCAAGTGCTTCACATGCAAGCGGTTTGGACATTGGAAGGTGGACTGTCCTCGCAGAAAGGAGAACAATAAAGATATATCTTATTCATTAGTTGTCGAAATATGTTTAGTGGTGTTATCTACCTATACCTGGTGTGTAGATATGGGAGTCACTGATCATGTCTGTAATTCATTGCAAGGGTTCCAGGAAACCAAACGACTACATGAAGGGGAGATCACCGTCTATATGGGCAATGCTACGAGAGTGGCAGCTATTGCAGTGGGAGGTGTTTATTTATCTTTTGATAGGAATAAAACTTTGATTTTAAAAAATTATCTTTACGTACCATGTTTTAGAAAGAACTTGATTTCAGTTTCTAAATTATTTATGGATGAATATTCTGTTTCTTTTGATGACAAAGTAGTTGTCAAGAAAAATAGGGTGGTTATCTGTTCTGGTGTGTTGGTTGGTAATTTCTATACTCTTAATCCAATAACTCCCATGATGCAACAAATGGAAATTAATAACACATCTTCTAATTCTAATAAGAGAAAGCAACCTTCGGAAATGAACAAAACATATCTTTGACATCTAAGGTTGAGTCATATTAACTTGAGTAGGATTCAAAGGTTAATAGCCGATGGACCTTTGAGTTCATTGGTAGTAGAAAACTTTCCGACCTACGAGTCTTGCTTGGAAGAAAAAATAACCAAGAGGCCTTTTAAGGTAAAGGGATATAGAGTCAAAGAAGTGTTGGAATTGGTTCATTCTGATTTATGTGGGCCTATGACTATCCAGGCAAGAGGTGGTTTTGAATACTATATCTCTTTAATAGAAGACTATTCGAGATATGGATATATTTACTTGAAGCGCTGCAAGTCTGAGTGCTTTGATAAGTTCAAAGAGTACAAGACTGATATGGAGAAACGTCATGATAAAAGTATCAAGACACTACGGTCTGATCGTGGTGGAGAGTACCTCTTAGGAGAGTTTAGAAATTACTTATCAGAGACCAGGATTCAATCCCAATTGTCTACACCTGGTACACCCCAACAGAATGGTGTGGCGGAACGAAGGAATATGATTCTTATGGAAATGGTTAGATCAATGATGAGTTATTCAGAATTACCAAATTCATTTTGGGGATATGCTTTGGAAACAGCGGCTTACATTCTGAACTTGGTACCTTCTAAGTCAGTACCCTTTACTCCCACAGAATTATGGAATGGGTGTAAGCCTAGTTTGAAACACATTCGGATTTGGGGTAGTCAAGCACATATGCTGAAGGGAGACGCTGATAAGTTGGAATCACGTACAGAAGTTCACTTGTTCGTGAGATATCCTAGAGGAACGAAAGGTGGTTTGTTTTATAGTCCTAAAGACCAGAAGGTCATTGTTAGTACCAATGCCCGATTTTTAGAAGAGGACTATGTAATGAACCACAAGTCCATGAGTAAAATTATTCTTGAGGAAATAAGAGAGAACACTTCTACTTTAGTACCAACGGTATAAGATGAGATACCACAAGTAACTGCAACACGTGTCACAAATGATGAACAATTATAGGTAATGTTTCGTCGTATTGGGAGGGTTGTTTGGCAACCTGATGATTCATGTTTTTGGGAGAATCTTCGGACTTGATCATGTTAGGCAAACTTTTATTCTTGTTATGCCATGATTTGTAGAAACAAGATCCATGCTCTTCTTGTTGTATTTACTCTTAGAATTCTAATTTGGCTTTTAGAATCCATGCAGCATAAGGTTTTACAACATCTATCACTCGGTCCTCATGACCAACGTCGGAGGCGTTGGCGACGTGTGAGCGGTGTCCGTCAAGGGGTCGAAAATCGATCGAGTGGCCCTCTTGTTCAAGGTCACAACTAGTGATGGTCAGACGACGATCTCCTCCGATGTGGCTTCTGCAACTTGGCCCTTTGGCCAGATCTCCAATGGTTCTCAATTCTATTTCTAGAGCAAAAAAGTGAAGTCGTCATCTTAACGATCCGCCCAAGGTGATTCCATACTTTCTGAAAGGGGGTAAATAATGAGGAACATCTATCCTACTATAGTGACCCTTTGAGACACTCGAATGTGCTCAATTCTTCTAGATTCTCATCCAAGATCGCATGATTAATATCTTATTATATCATATTTTTTTTAGTAAAAAATGATTACACTCAATTCAGATATCTCTCACAGTTAATCCCCCCTAAAATATAAAGGAATGTAAATAATAAGGTCAGCTTATAGTCAACTTAAAATTATCAAGCTAAAAAAATGAATTATCAAGAACGACTAAGTTGTTTGGGTAGGCTGAGCTAAAAAAAATTAAATTACCATTAATGTATCATTGTCTAGGGTAAAAATGATTAATTAGGTTAGATAATATTAAGTCTAATAATCAATTCAATCCTATGAAAATTTTTCACCGGACATTAAGATAAATCAAGAAATATTTACGATGAACGATCCAAACTCTAATATCACTTGTAAATAATAATGTGTTGATGAAATTGGATGGAATTAACATCCGAGTAATTACAGGTCACTCATTAACATCCAATCGTTTCAAATTAAACCATTAACGTGACTATTACACACTAATGAAAGACATGTAGATTAATTAGTCTATTTGGATAATTTTTACTCCAACCCATCCGACATGCACATGATGCGCTCTCACATACGAGTTAACTAGGTTAAGTACAATTCAGACTCTCAGACGCACCCGTGAGAGAACCTATCACCCATGCATATTCATACATCAAAAATTATGATTTTCATTCATATTAGATGACTCTATTTTCCCTTTTTCATTCATTTTTCCAATTACTTTTTCAACATATCTACGTATAGTTTAGATTTAATTTCTATTTTTTAATTAATTTTTCATCCATGCGAGCAGGAAAAAAAAGTTTACTGGAAATCCAACAAAATACTTCAATCGTTAAGGAGCAGGAACAAATAGATCAATTTGACCGGATCGAACACACCGATATAACTCCATGCTTCCTGAATTGGTATGTACGCTGCAGTCCATCAAGGACTGCAAAATAACCACAAAACTCAGTTATGGAGGGGTTGGAGCTGGAGGAGCGTTCGTTGGTCTGCTTGGACGACTGTGTGTAGGGTTGCTGTAATCCTTCATCTCCAACATCTCCCTGGTTGCATCCTGAAACAAGTCCATCCATAACAGATATAGACACGCCAAATATATAGATCAAGAGAAACAATAAATCAACAAGGATTGAGATATGTATCACTCACCACGGGTTCAGATTGAGATGATATCACAATATCAGTGGATCCCGGAGTAGTCCTCGCGTAGCCTTTACACCAAGTAAGAACACATGGGATATATTCGACTGTCGACTTCTCTAGCTGAAAAGAAGAGAGAGGAAAGATCTCTGAGCGAATTAGGTACCTGGAGACATGGAGGACCCTGCAAGAGCAGAGATGATGAGCAGCAGGAAGAAGAACCAAGACCTTACCATTGTGTGTACTTGTCCTAATTTTAGATATGGTGGTGCTTTCATATAGAAGATTTAGGGCTTTGTTTTAGTCAATTATGGCTGGCGACCTGCAACAGTAAGCTTTGAGTGAAGGAAGGAAGGAAGGAAGGAAGGAGAGGCAACAAATAATGATCACAAAATCAGTGTTTTAGTCTCAACCGACTGTGTAATATACGCCAAGTGAATAAAAAGTAATTGGCTGGCTGAGAAGCTGCCAACGTTGAGGAAATCTGAGTAAACCATTGACATCTGAGTTCGACCTAGCTGATCAAAATGTTGGAAAAAACATGTGAATGTAAAATAGATGGAAAGGAAGTAGACTCGTAATTTAATCCCATGATGATAGTTTCATTATTGGTTTATAATGTATTGTGAGTGATACGGTATATAATAGTGGGGTCTGATAAAGTCAGGTAGTCAGAAGTCAAGGAGACGTGACAGTCAGAAGTCAAGGGGGTGTGACAGTCAGAAATCAAGGGACGTAATAATCAGAAGTCAAGGCGACGTGACAGTCAGACGTTAGGGAAAGAAGAGGTAAGACCGTCTGACGATATCAGCAACATGGTTCCCGATCGAGTTCTCACAGACCAAGACCCTAGATCTTAGACACCCTGGTCTAAGACATGGTGAGTAGTCGGAGTGATACTTGACCTGGATCTGACTGGCTCAATTTTATCCAAGCCTGATTCTCTCAGTAAGCTAATTCCTGGTCAACCAACTCTCGGTCGGCTCTTGGATGATCTTACCACGACTCCCTGCCCCTCAAGATTTAGGCCAGGTATTATACCTGACAAATTATCCCGAGCTGCCCTATTCATACCCGATCGGGACAGAAGGTTCTACACGATAACAAGGTCAGGGAATCGTAACCGCCTGTCAGAGAATAACTGCTGTATGTCAGGAAATATTCCAACGGTTTGCGGTCATCTGCGAATGGAACCTTCTTCCAACCCACAAAAGGGTGCCACGCATCCTCCATCACCAAATAGGTCCTGACACCCGACATTCCCTGACATCAGTTAGACTCCAGAGGTACGCATGCATTGTCATATAAAAAGGGAGGTCCTCTCCCTTGTGCGGGTACGCTTTCTCGCACATTCGCACTTGTCTTCTACTTTTCTTTCTCCTTCGTACACTGTTCTTCTGGGGAAAAAAGTACCTGACTTGAGCTTCGGAGGGCCTGCTCCGGGGACTTTTTCCCTAGATTTTATCCTCTAACATTCTGGGTTCTTGTCTGAGTGTGCACAGAGCTCAAGTACTGTCAGTTCAGTCAACATCGTCCATCAATTTTCATAAGCACTTTTTTAGGGGCTACGACAACAGTTTTCATAAAACCGTTGTCTTTGACTTTATTCATTTCGTCATTTTCCCTCTCACAGTTTTGCTTTCCCCCCTCTCTGGAAATCTTTTTGGTGCCTTGTTTTCCCCTTCGTGTTCCCGAACCCTAAGCCATTTTTCTTTCTCTCTCCTTGTATAATCTCTTCACGCCATCCTGTCGACCGCGCGATAAGAAGGGGTGCTGCCCGCTGGATCTTCCTCCACAACGCTGTGCTCTCCTCTCCATGACGGTGTAATTTTCCTTCTTGATTGTGGTGATTTAGAGACGAGAATAAGCTGAAGAGAAGAGGAGGCCTCGTCGCTCCTCCGCTCCTCCAGAAGTCTCCACTCAAGCCAAAGGCCTCGAAGGTTTTCAAAGAAGATCTTGAGAACCAAGACCCGAATCAAGTTGAGTGCTGGGAAAAAGGTAGAAGAGGAGAGGGAGGAACCGAAGCTGGAGAAGCTACTACCTCGTCTAAAGAGCACAATGTCGGCCAATAATTTGTTCTCCGGGAAGGACCTATTGAGACAGATCTCTGAGTTCTACCACGAGCTCAAGAGAATAGAGGTCGGAAGTAAGACTCCCGTCGAAGAAGAGGCCGAGAAGGAGGTCAACAATGTAGCTGAAAGCCCTCAACAAGATAGCAAGCTTCTGATCCCAAAGTAATCACACACCGAAACTCTAATTTTCTTTTCTTCATCATTTTTCTCCTCATCATCATAAAAAATTCTGCAGCAAACTGAAGAGTGTGATCGAGAAATCAACATTTCCGAAGGACGTCAGAGCAAATCCTCCGACACCACAATGTTTCCCTTACCCTCGCGACGTAAAGAATGCAAAGGCTATTGCTAACGGACGATCCCCTCTCAACAGCAAGCCAGTGAGCGATTACACTCTCTCTGAAATTAGTAGAATGTGATCGAGAATGTCATTGGATATTTTTTATCCTAATGATTCTTGATTACACTTGATCAGGAAAGGACAGTTCTTCAAGAAGGTTGCAGCAATGTGTCTATTGTTGATGATTCTGGAGGGACTACAACAAATTTGTCCTAGTTTCTAAAACCTTGTTCTTATTTGGAATAGATTCTTGTTCTTCATGGCAGAAGCACGTTGCGCAGCTCCACGCCCAGCTACTCATCACCGGATCGCTCTCCCACTCCCCGTCCACCACTTGTTTGCTAAAATGCCTCACAGAAGTCTCCTCCGTCTCACACTCCTACGTTCTCGGCTTCTTCTCTCGAATTCCAGATCCCTCCACCTTTCAGTGGGACACCATCATCTGGGCATGTTCTTCTCATCATTTCCCTCGAGAGTCCCTCAATTTGTTCCGTAAAATGCGTCAGAAAAGCATGACGCTAGACACCTACACATTTCAGTTCATGTTCAAGTCCTGCGGCCTTGCAGGCTCAGCCTTGGAAGGGCAAATGGTGCATGCTCTGTTTGTCAAGCATTTTCCTGACTGTGACGTGTTTGTAGTGAATTCTTTGGTGTATATGTATGTTGGTGTTTAGATCGATTGATATGAAAGATGTTGTATCCTGGACGACGATAATCGGGGGACTAATGAAATCTCGGTTCATGGATGATGCTCGGAAGCTGTTCAATGAAATGCCTATGAGACATGTGGTTTCTTGGACAAGTTTGATAGCCGACCATGCTAAAGATGGAAGGGCTTCAAAGGCCGTTTGGGGTGTTCAAAGAGATGAAGTATGAGAATGTCGAGCCAGATACCATGCAATGGTTGCAGTCCTATCGTCATGCGCATAGTTGCGGGATCTAAAATTGGGCAAATGGCTTCATCAGATTGTCATCGATAAGAGAATTGGTGTGAGCAGCAATCTTGTTGTTGCACTAATCAATATGTATGCAAAAGGTGGAAGCATTAAGTCCGCTCGTCAGATCTTCGATTCAATGAACAACAAGATTGCACCAGCATGGAATGCCATCATCGATGGGTACGGTAAGATTAGCGATATCGACATAGCTCGATCCTTATTTGAGAAAATAAATGCTCCTAATATCATCTCATTTAACTCAATGATCACCGAATACATACATGGAGGTAGACTTAATGAGTCATTGCAGTTATTTTCAAAGTTACGAGCATCTGGCTTGCAACCTGATAAGTTCACAGTAGTCAGCTTGCTCACAACTTATGCTAGTTTAGGTTCACTAAGCCAAGGCAAGATCTTGCATCCTCACATTGAAGAGTGTTTCGTAAACCAGGTTGTATATCTTGGGATTCTCATAAATATTACAATTTTATTTTTAATAGATTTTTTTCGATAATTTTACGAAATTTATGCATTGACTATCTATTTTGTGCATAGATGTCATTGGATTTTAACTGTCATTGTCCCTTATGTGGAGGTGGTTTATTTGCTCGATTCACTTAATCATCACAATCACCATGAGGACTGGAAATATGTGTTGGATCGAAAATGCTAGAAGGGGGGAGGTGAATAGCGCTCGTGGCTTTCACTTTTCGTATTCAGAAAACATAAGAGTAAATGCAGCGGAATAATAAATAACACACACACAGAGAAGACGCCAAGATTTACTTGGTTCAGAGCCTAGGGCGACTCCTACTCCAAGGCCCACGCTCGTTGAGCATTTACTTTGGGCAATCACTATAATCACGCAAATATTACAAAAGTTATTACAATAACAGTAATAGAAAAAACTATACCGACAACAAAGAAATGAAACTTCGCAACTTCGGGTCATCGGGGTCTTGTTGTAGCTTAGCCGGATCGTCTCATTGGCAGTGCGTAGCTGAAGGATGGCTCACAATGTCATTATTATGTTGCTGGTCGAGACAGGTATATAAAACTCGTTGAGGGTGCCTTCAACCTCCTTGAGGGCGCCCTAAACTCCGCTAATTCCGCATCAAATATAAGGTTGAACATGTCGCAACCTATCCACTTGAAGGTGCCTCGATCTCCCTTGAGGGTGCCTCCAATGTCATCCGAGGTGCCTCAGCACTCCTTGAGGGTGCCTCCAGCTTGGCTTCCTACACAGCTTCTGCCAAAGCATCCGAGGCACCTCCAAGCTCTATAGAGGTGCCTCAGACACTGTTCATCCGGGTTTTAAGTACCTTTTTTGCTTCCTGCAAGATACGTTAGTGTTGGGATCTAGCGCGCTAAACACGTAGAAGCGCAGCGAAAATTTACTAGATCCTCCATCCAACATATCTATACGAAGGGAATAAACATTTCATACAAACAATCTATACTAAGTTAGATGATAGGATTATACCCTTGATGCGTGCACACGATCTCCCGACAGCTCGGATCTCAGCACGATCACATGTCCACGCCTCTATGGTATCCACACGAACAAACCTTATCTTTAATTGTCTCACAAACAAAGCAAGATGAAGAAGAAACACCTAAGGTTGTGCTAGCAACCTCAACTAGGAGTTTCGGCCAAGAGAGGCAAGGAGGAAGAAGAAGAATCAAAGAGGCTCTTCACATTCTCATCTAATGAAAATCATCTAAAAATATCATCCAAAATAATATTTATATCCATCCCATGGTATACCAAGAGTCTCCACCCTTTCATCTTCTAATCTAATGGCTCAAAATTAACCATTCGATCCAATGGTTCAATTTTGACCATTAAACTTCCTTGGTGAACTCAAGTTCACCCAATGAGTCCAACCCATTGATTCTCATGCAACTCGACTCAATCCAACAATTGGATCCATTTGAGTCTAACTCAATGAGTCAAATTCAGATTACACTTAATCCAATGATTTATCACATGAACCCATCTCCATATCAACTTGTTCTTTGTGTGTGACCTTATAGGTTCTCGTAACGTTGGCAATGTACCTAAATCACCATTTAGATACATAAGTAATGAGAGGCATCTAGCAAGGCATCATTGCTACCCAATGACGAGAAACTCGAGATCCGACCTAACCTGTCTGTGACTATTATCTTGTATGACTTGGTCCCTTCATCCTTGATATCTAGATTGATCAATGAGGCATAGACTATGTCATTCTCTTATCAATCTTTGTGTTTCTTGATCTCTAAGTAGACACACTCAAACAAATGAACTCAATATCTCATATTGATTCATTTACGCATGGTCATGTTTTCTTGTGTCCTACTAATCAAGGGGCCCATAGATATTGTTTCCGTCATCTACATCACTCATATCCCTCCGCATAATTTATTGCATATCCAGTGATCGACTTTATAGTGTACACTGTTACGGGTGACGTTTGACGATACCAAAGTATACAACTCCTTATGTAGGGAACCGTAGTGACTTCAAGTCTAAGGACTATTCATACCAATAGTCACATGAGAATGTTTATGACACTCATACGACTATCCATGAAACATTCTCATGGTGGGTCATTCAGTATATATTCTCTAATATATACTCATGTGTCAACCTGATATCTCATATCCATGACTTGTAAGATCAAGTCATCCGTTGACCTACATGCTAGTCTCAACGCATTAATATTGTCCTTGTATATTAATACTCGACTAGAAATAGTTAAGAGTAGTGTTCTCTACAGTATCTCACTATCAATTCAACCAATTGATATACTATAGATAAGAACCTACTACCTAAGGACATTATTATACTTATTCAATTGACACGGAACTGAAATAAATATAATAATCAACTTTACCTTTTATTAGTAATGATATATGATACAAAATGAGCCCTTTATAATCATCTCATAATTGGTACTAAGGCTAATACTAACAATCTCCCACTAGCACTAGTGTCAATAACTGAGGTATCGAATACCCATTGACCTAGTGTGACCATCATGCTTTCCCTGTGCCAAAGCTTTGGTCAAAGGATCCGTAATGTTAGCATCGGTCGGGACTCTACATATCCTTACATCTCCTCTATCGATGATATCTTGAATGAGATCGATGATCTCTCAAATGAGATTGAATTGCTGGAGTATGTGTTTGGATCTCTGATAAGAGTGAGGTTCCTTAACCTGTGCAATAGTGGCATTGTTATCACAATAGAGGTCTATTGGGTTTCCTACACTAGGAACAACACCAAGCTCTGTAATGAACTTCATGATCCAAATAGCCTCCTTTGTTGTAGCTGATGCAGCAATGTACTCGGCTTCTGTTGTAGAATCAGCGGCTGTGTCCTGCTTTGAACTCTTCCAGCTCATAGCACCACCATTTAAGTAAAATACATACCCTGACTATGATCTGTAATCAACCTTGTTTGTTTGGAAGCTAGCATTGGTGTAACCCTTTACAGCAAGCTCTTCATCGCCTCCAAATATCAAGAAATAATCTTGAGTCATTCTCAAGTACTTAAGAATATTCTTGACTGCTGTCTAGTGACCTTCACCTGGATCTGACTGGTATCTGCTCGTCATACTTAACGCATACGAGACATCTGGGCGAGTACAAAGCATGGCGTACATGATAGACCCTATAGTAGATGCATAAGGAATCTGATCCATGCGCTCCCTTTCTACCTTAGAAGAGGGGCATTGAGTCTTTGAAAGACTCACACCATGTGACATAGGCAGGAATCTCTTATTGGAATTCTCCATAGCAAAACGTTTAAGCACCTTGTCAATATACGTACTCTGGCTTAGGCCAAACAATCTCTTTGATCTATCTCTATAGATCTTAAGACCTAAAATACAAGCTGTCTCACCTAAGTATTTTATTGAAAAGTAATTCCCAAGCCAAGTCTTCACTGACTAAAGAGTAGGGATATCATTTCCAATGAGTAGTATGCCATCTACATACAATATGAGAAAGACGACTATGCTCCCACTAACCTTCTTGTAGACACAAGGTTCATCTTCATTCTTAATAAAACCAAACGTTTTGATCGCATCATCGAATTGAAGATTCCGGCTTCTAGAAGCTTTCTTCAATCCATAAATGGATCTTTGTAACTCACAAATCTTTCCAGCATGCTTTGGATCTACAAAACCCTCAGGTTGTGTCATGTACACATTCTCGAGCAGATTTCCGTTAAAAAATATGGTTTTGACATCCATCTACCAGATCTCATAATCATAGTAAGCAGAAATAGCAAGTATGATCTAAATGGACTTGAGCATCGCAACTGGTCAAAAGGTTTCATCATAGTCTATACGATGAATCTGCTTGAATCCTTTAACCACCAATTTAACTTTATAGGTATGCATACGACCATCCATGTCAGTCTTCACCTTGAAGATCCACTTACACCCAATGGAGTTGATCCCTTTAGGTGGATCAACCAAAGTCCATACTTGGTTAGTCTACATGGATTCCATTTCAGATCTCATAGTCTCTAGCCATTTCTCAGAATCTGGGCCCTGTACAGCTTCCTGATAAGATGTAGGCTCGTTGAGACCAACTAGCACTACATCACCATTGTCAGACAAGAGAAAGAATATCTCTTAGGTTGACGGCAGATCCTATCAGATATGCGTAGAGCTTGTGCTACTTGAACAGGTTGTTGTTCCACAACTTCTTGTAGTGTAACAAAATCTTGATCCACAACATCTTGTGGTATCTATTCAATTTCCATCACGGTGTCAGTGCTGGTTGTTGGGACCTTGATGTCCGCTAGAAGGGGGGTGAATAGCGTCTCACCCAAATCGTCGCTTCCTACGCTTGTTAGTGCACAGTGGAAACAAAAATACTAACAAACAAAAGCAAAGCTAACCCTAGAAAACAATAAACAATAAGCAAACCCAATGACACGTTATTTAACGTGGTTCGGAGATGAAGCTCCTACTCCACGGCTGTCCGTAAGGTGGACGATCCCGATCCGTCGATGGATGACTCCCCGGAAAACCTCCAGCTAGCTCGTGTAGCTCCTTGTGGGTGGAGAAATCTCGCCACAAAATCTCACCAAGGACTCTTGAGAAGCTAGGGCACTGGTAGACTACTAATAGGGGTTAACCACCTCTATTTCGTCAACCTTAACCAAACTTCCAATGCTTGGTTATATAGGCCACAAGTTAGAAAACCCCGCCTACCAGTCGACTGCCAAAACATGCAGTCGACTGCCCTTCGTGGAAATTCGACCGTTGCAGCCCAACTGTTCGATACCAACTCTCTATTCGCTCCCAGTCGACTGCCCCAGTCTACTGTACCAGTCGACTGATGAAACCACCAGTCAACTGCTACAGTACTGCTACAGTACACACTATAGTATTGCTACAATGACACTACAGTAACCCCTAATTCTAGGATTTTACCCCGAGTACATTCACTCAGCACTCGTTCTCGCCCGACCAACCTAGACCTAGCCTTCTAGTCTCCTTCATCAGCCTTGCATCCCTCGGATGCCTCCCCATCCTTCACGTTTTGCCTTCTGGAGCTTCCATCGGCCTTGTCATTGTTGTCAGGTCTTCCTTTGCCAAGAGATCGCGCCTCCGGGACTTCATCCATTGCCAAGCCACACTTGGACTTACGTTGCCAAGACTACATGCTTGGACTTACACCGCCAAGACTCATCCTTGGACTTTCCTCCTTTGCCAAGATCACACTTGGACTTTCCTTGTTGTACCTGTATCCTGCACACTCACAATGCATATCAAATACAACAATAATCCTAACTTAAACCTTTGTCCAAACATCAAAACTTAGGATACCCAGATTACTCCAACAATCTCCCCCTTTTTGATGTTTGGCAACCTGTTTAAGTTAGAGAAACAATATAGCAATAATAATGCAAATAAATATACAATCTACACATGCATAAATCATGGTACCTAATCCTAGGCTCCCCCTTCACCTAAGCTCCCCCTTGAG
Organism: Zingiber officinale; assembly: GCF_018446385.1. NCBI lineage: Eukaryota > Viridiplantae > Streptophyta > Magnoliopsida > Zingiberales > Zingiberaceae > Zingiber > Zingiber officinale. Next base: position 78,143,550 of record NC_055994.1, read on the forward strand.
CTAGGATTTCTTGCAAAGGTATGTAGGTTTCCCACTTAAACCTAAATTTCTTCCCCTTTGCCATACATCAAAAAGAGCTCCAACAATATCCCAATTATTGGACTCTTTGATCTCTAATGACCATAAACATCATGTATTAATCCCCCATAAGATTACATACATGTTCACCACTCTTTTGGTCATTTTCTAATGCTGAAAAACATTTTCAGATCGTATCAGTCGACTGCTATAAGTACCAGTCGACTGACATCATTAAAACGAGCTTACAGAGACATTCTGTGCTCATGAACAGTGCTACCAGTCGACTAGTAAAACTATCAGTCGATTGCCCTCGCCAAAATGAGCTTACAGAGGTCATTTGTGCTGAAAATTACTGTTACCAGTCGACTGGTAACTGTACCAGTCGACTGGTACTCTTTTTGGGCAAAAATCAGCCTTTTTTACCCACTTTCAGAAATGCGCCAAAAATTCCACTGATCTCCAAAAAATCCCAAATTATGTGGAGAGGTCTATTTTATCCATGTCTACTTGGGAAAAATATATATATAAATATATTTATCACAGATCCCAAGATTGACACAAAATTCAAAACTAGTTAAATGGTTCAATTGAACCTTAACCTAAAGTCCTAGTTTTGGCTTCCTCTTGATGTATCTGCCCATACTAAACCATAATGCATTCCTAGCATTAGTTTATATGGCATCTATACATCAAAAACTAATTTTCATGCAATATGCACCCAATTCACATTCCAATGCATGAAATACATCCCAATTGTGTCAACCCACTATGTTAGAGACTTAAGTCCATCTCCTAACCACTTGGTACATTTGATAACCCATCTACCATGGATCCCAAAGGCTCTTCCTAACCTTAGGAATCTTAACCTTAGTCACCTCACTTGGTGACTCATCAACTATGGCTAGGCCACTTCGGTGCACCTCGGGTGACACTTGACCTACAAAACTCACATTCTTAACCTTAGACACATTGTCTTTGGTTAATTTCTTCTTGTCCTTAACCTTGGACATCCCGTCCTTGCCATAATTATATGTCACCCTATCATATTCCTTCTTATTGTCCTTGGATGACTCTCCCTTGTCCTTGGTCACACCTCCCTTACCAATGTCATGTGCTACCTTAGCACTTGACCTCCTTTTGGTCTTGGAGGGACCTAATTTGACATTTTTGGGTCTTTGACCACCCAAATACATGTCAAGTCCTTTAGGTCCAATAATGAACCTCTCTAGGACTTTCTCCATTTCCTCAAACTTTGTCTTCAAGGCTTGATTTTCCAATTCTAGGGTTCTAACCCTAGAATCAACATGTCCATCATGGACATTCCTAGACATACCCTTCCTAGGCATGTGTCTCCCCTTCTTGGGATTAATGCTTAGGTTTTCACCCACTTTCTTTCCCTTAGGCAAAGTGGTTTGGGTCTTATTAGGTCTACCCTTAGTGTATGATTTCTTAGGGTTATCTACCATGTTAACCCTATTTCTATCATTATACATAAATCCATGATTATGCTTAGGTAAATAATCTACATTATTTCTAACAAACATAGAAGAATTGGAGATTGGATTAAACTTCAAAATAGGGATTACCTTCCCTTTTACCTTTGAAGCTCCCCCTTGACTTGTGCTCCTCTTCTTTTCCCATTTCTTCAAGTGTGCCAATTTCTTGAGCTCTCCTCTCCTTGGGCACTTTGTGTGGTAGTGACCCCACTCACCACATGTAAAGCACCTAATGTGCTTCTTCTCCTTCTTCTTCCTACAACTCACATTAGTTTCTAAATTAACTTTAGTGAATTTAGGGTTTACCTCCTTTACCTTCTTGAGCGAAGGACACCTACTCTTGTAGTGCCCCATCTTACCACACTCAAAGCATTTGATGTGATCCTTTGTGCTCTTCTTGGTAGTTGAGGTGGAGGGTTGAGCTTCCAAGATCTCCTCTTCCTTGGTTTGCTCTTCTTCCTCTTCACTTGAAGATGTGGATGGTTCCACTTCTTCCTCCCTTGAAGATGTGGATGATACCTCATCTTCCTTCTCCTCCTCGGATGTTGAGCTCGTGTCAACATTCGATTGGTCCTTCTCTTCTTGGACCAATGAGTCCTTCTCCTTGGGTTCCTTCTCTTCTTGGATTTGTGTAGGACTCTCATGAAGCGCAATTACCTTTTTCCAAAGGTCACTTGCATTCTCGTATTCACCTACATTCAATATCGCATTAGGAGGTAATAAATTAATTAAAATTCTAGTTACCTCCTTGTCCGTCTCCGATTGCTCCCTTTGCTCATCGGTCCAATATCAACGTCGGAGACGCTTTCCCTTCTTGTCCGTTGGAGATTTAAACGGTTCCTCCAACGCAATCCATTGGTTCCAATTCATTTGGAACCACATCTCCATGCGCTTCCTCCAATAGTCGAAGTCCTCGCGCTCGTATGGAGGTGGGATTCGGATGTCCCATCTGAGAGGTCCCTCCGACTCCATCTTCTTTCTCTAGCCGCTCTCTTGGCGATTAGTCCAACAAGAGCTCACCTAGCTCTGATACCACTTGTTGGAACCTTGATGTCCGCTAGAAGGGGGTGAATAACGTCTCACCCAAATCGTCGCTTCCTACGCTTGTTAGTGCACAGCGGAAACAAAAATACTAACAAAAAAAAGTAAAGCTAACCCTAGAAAACAATAAACAATAAGCAAACCCAATGACACGTTGTTTAACATGGTTCGGAGATGAAGCTCCTACTCCACGGCTGTCCGTAAGGTGGACGATCCCGATCCGTCGGTGGATGACTCCCCGGAAAACCTCCAGCTAGCTCGTGTAGCTCCTTGTGGGTGGAGAAACCTCGCCACAAAATCTCACCAAGGACTCTTGAGAAGCTAGGGCACTGGTAGACTACTAATAGGGGTTAACCACCTCTATTTCGTCAACCTTAACCAAACTTCTAATGCTTGGTTATATAGGCCACAAGTTAGAAAACCCCGCCTACTAGTCGACTGCCAAAACATGCAGTCGACTGCCCTTCGTGGAAATTCGACCGTTGCAGCCCAACGGCTCGATACCATCTCTCTGTTCGCTCCCAGTCGACTGCCCCAGTCTACTGCACCAGTCGACTGATGAAACCACCAGTCGACTGCTACAGTACTGCTACAGTGACGCTACAGTAAACCCTAATTCTAGGATTTTATCCTGAGTACATTCACTCATCACTCGTTCTCGCCCGACCAACCTAGACCTAGCCTTCTAGCCTCCTTCATCAGCCTTGCATCCCTCGGATGCCTCCCCATCCTTCACGTTTTGCCTTCTGGAGCTTCCATCGGCCTTGTCATTGTTGTCGGGTCTTCCTTTGCCAAGAGATCGCGCCTCCGGGACTTCATCCATTGCCAAGTCACACTTGGACTTACGTTGCCAAGACTACATGCTTGGACTTACACCGCCAAGACTCATCCTTGGACTTTCCTCCTTTGCCAAGATCACACTTGGACTTTTCTTGTTGTACCTGTATCCTGCACACTCACAATTCATATCAAATACAACAATAATCCTAACTTAAACCTTTGCTCAAACATCAAAACTTAGGGTACCCAGATTACTCCAACACTAGTATCTTGAACTTCTTCAAGATCGACTTCACTCCCACTAGTTTTTCTAGAAGTAAATTCCCTTTCTAGAAACACACCAGTCCTGGCAACAAACACCTTGCCTTGTGTGGGATTATAGAAGTAATATCCCTTTGTTTCCTTAGGATATCCAACAAAGTAGCACTTATCTGATTTGGGTCCTAGTTTATCTGAGACTTGTCAATGAACCTAAGCCTCACAACCCCAAATCTTCATAAAAGACATATTGAGACTCTTCACTGTCCATATCGTATATGGTGTCTTTATGACGACCTTGGATAGAACTCGGTTAAGTGTGAAAGCGGCTATCTCTAGAGCATATCCCCAGAAGGAAGTAGGAAGATCTGTATGACGCATCATCAATTGTACCATATCTAATAAAGTACGATTCCTCCTTTCTGATACAACATTCCATTGTGGTGTTCCAGGTGGAGTGAGTTGAGATATGATCCTACACTCAATGAGATGGTCATGAAACCCTTGGCTAAGGTATTCCCCACCTCGATCTAATCGAAGCATCTTAATACTCTTTTTAAGTTGGTTTTGTACTTCATTCTTGAATTCTTTGAATTTTTCAAAGGATTCTGACTTGTGACTCATCAGATACACATAGCTGTATCTACTGAAATCATCAGTGAAGGTAATGAAGTAATAATAGTCTCCTCTAGCTGCTACTCTGAAAGGGCCACATACATCAGTATGTATGAATTCTAATAGATCATTAGCCCTTTCGCTGTGTCCATAAATGGAGTCTTTGTCATCTTGCCTTAAAGACAAGATTCGCATGCCTCATATGATTCAAAATCAAATGAATCCAAAAGTTCATCCTTATGGAGTTGGGATATGCGACTCTCATTTATGTGACCTAAACGACAATGCCAGAGATATATTTGGTTCAGATCATTAGACTTGAACCGCTTGACATTTATGTTATAGATTGGGTTTTGAAAGTCTAGAACATAAAGTCCATTCATCAGAGGTGCACTACAATAAAACATGTCATTTAAATAAATGGAACAATATTTGTCCTTTATTATAAATGAGAACCCCTTCTTGTCTAAACAAGAAACAAAGATTATGTTTTTGGTTAAAGCAGACACATAATAACACTCTTCTAGTTCTAAAACAAGCCCAGTGGGCAAAGATAAGGAATAGGTCCCTACAACGACGGTAGCAACTCTTGCATCATTGCCTACTCGTAGGTCCACTTCGTCCTTTGTCAACATTCTACTATTTCTCAACCCCTGCACATTAGTATAAATATGAGATGTACATCCGGTATCTAATACCCATGAAGAAGAAATAGATAGATTGACTTTTATAACATATATACCTGAGGCAGAAGTCTCACTTCTCTTCTGTTTCAATTCCTCTAGAAACACCTTACAGTTCCTCTTCCAGTGTCCGGTCTCACCGCAATGGAAGCAGGTTCCTTCCTTAGCAACCCCACCTTTGGGTTTCAGTGCATGAGCCTTGCCCTTGCCTTTGGCTTGGGTCTTACCCTTACCTTTAGGCTTCCACTTACCTTTGCCCTTAGACACCATCAAAATGGAACCAGACTTTGCCTTCTTAAGGTTGAGTTCAGTAGTTCTCAACATGCTCAACATTTCAAGCAGTGGTTTGTCAATTTCATTCATGTTATAGTTCGTGACAAATCGACTATAACTATCAAACAATGACTGTAAAATAAGGTCAGTGGCCAATTCTTGGCCTAGTGGAAATCCCAACCTTTGTAGATTCTCCACATACCCGATCATTTTGAGCACATAAGGTCTTATGGGGCTTCCTTCTTGCATTCTGCATTGAAACAATGCTTTAGAGATCTCAAATCTCTTATGCCTTGCTTGTCCTTGATATAGTTGTCTAAGGTGTTCAACCATATCATAGACATCCATGTTCTCATGTTGCTTCTGAAGCTCAGAGTTCATGGTGGCGAGCATAAGGCATGACACATCTAATGCATCATCTTGATGCTTCTTGTAAGCATCCCTTTCAGCTCTAGTGGCAGTAGCAAGGGGTGCTTCAGGAATAGGATGCTCTAGGACGTACAGTTTTCGTTCTTGCTTGAGAACTATTCTCAAGTTTCTATACTAGTCCAGGAAATTAGCTCCATTGAGCTTGTACTTATCAAGGACAGATCGCAGAGAAAGGGTATTCGATGTACTTGACGACATGGATCTACAACAGAATAATGCAGAACTTAGTATCATATATCGATTATTTAATTAGGCCTTTAATTAAATGATTCTCCCACTGAATTCTAAAGCTTGATAGGAGCAAGTCACTACTAGCTCTAAACCCAAAAGCAAAGACATTCAAGTGGGATAAGATTTATATTATACCTCATCTTGAGTTAGCTTTGGCTAATCACCCAAGACTTGTATAAATTAGGTAGGCAACATGTACCAATTGGACAAGATCCACATTATACCTTATCTTGAGTTAGCTTTGGCTAATCGCCCAAGACTTAGTACAACTTAGGTAGACAATGTTCATCAATTACATCCTATGTAACTCTTGTATCTTTAGGTGAACAAAACTATTTGTTCGTTTTCCCATCTTATGAAATCCATACTATTACTCATCTTGAGTTAGCTTTGGCTAATCGCCCAAGACTAGTATAATATCATTTACATCTTATGGGATATGCCTCTAAGTTCTCAACTTAGTTAGGTCACACCCAAAGTTCAATAGTCGGACATCACAATTGTCCAATCACACTCTACCAAGATAAAATGAGTCACTTTGCTTTGGCAAACCTAACTACAAATGATCGAGGTAGTAGCGAGTACCAAACTTTGGTAGACATATGTAAATGACCTAATTACGATAGCTACACATGCATCACATACATTCATGGAATATCATGGCATATATCAACATATACACAAATTTAAACGTGACATGGTTATGGCCCTTATAAACTACGATCTTCTCAAGCTAATGAGAAGAGCGATAAGTCAACCTAGGTCTAAGCCGCTTCTCCAAGCGCTTCCTTGGTTGTCGTGTGTTGTTGTCCTTCCTTCCTTTTCACCCGTCGTCCAGAAGGCTAACTCTTTCTAATTTTGTACATTACAAAATCTAAAAAAACTCGAGTTACATTCGAGTGTAATCTAATTACAACAAGAATAAAAGGGATGAAGGTACGACACGCAGGTCGTATTATGAATTACAACATTACACACATCCAATCATATTAGGGTTAAAGGGCCATAACCATGCACCATATCATATCTATTTATAATATTTTATGACATAAAATTTACTATGATTGGAACAACTAATTATGAGCTGCAATGCCATGGCGGTCCCGACTATGTTTCATTCTAAACAAAACACCTTTGGTCGAGACCTTGTTGGTTACACACCAACTACATTTTGTTCCCAACAAAATACCCATTTCGGTCAAGACTCAGGATTTGGCTGAGACTCAAAATCTAGCCAAGACTCACAGTCTAGCTGAGACCCATAATCTGGTCGAGAGTCAAGTGTGGTCGAAACTCACAATTTTTCCAATCACAGTAAACCTTTGAGCAATTTCTATAACATACGATCTCCTGACAGCTCGGATCTCAGCACGATCACACATTCGCACCTCTATGGTATCCACATGAACAAGCCTTGTCTTTGATTGTCTCACAAGCACAGCAAGATGGAGAAGAAACACCTAAGGTTGTGCTAGCAACCTCAACTAGGAGTTTCGGCCAAGAGAGGCAAGGAGGAAGAAGAAGAATCAAAGAGGCTCTTCACATTCTCATCTAATGAAAATCATCTAAAAATATCATCCAAAATAATATTTATATCCATCCTATGGTATACCAAGAGTCTCCACCCTTTCATCTTCTAATCTAATGGCTCAAAATTAACCATTCGATCCAATGGTTCAATTTTGACCATTAAACTTCCTTGGTGAACTCAAGTTCACCCAATGAGTCCAACCCATTGATTCTCATGCAACTCGACTCAATCCAACAATTGGATTCATTTGAGTCTAACTCAATGAGTCAAATTCAGATTACACTTAATCCAATGATTTATCACATGAACCCATCTCCATATCAACTTGTTCTTTGTGTGTGACCTTATAGGTTCTCGTAACGTTGGCAATGTACCCAAATCACCATTTAGATACATAAGCAATGAGTGGCATCTAGCAAGGCATCATTGCTACCTAAGTGACTAGAAACTCGAGATCCGACCTAACCTGTCCGTGGCTATTATCTTGTATGACTTGGTCCCTCTATCCTTGATATCTAGATTGATCAATGAGGCATAGACCGTGTCATCCTCTTATCAATCTTTGTGTTTCTTGATCTCCAAGTAGACACACTCAAACAAATGAACTCAATATCTCATATTGACTCATTTACGCATGGCCATGCTTTCTTGTGTCCTACTAATCAAAGGGCCCACAGATATCGCTTCCGTCATATGGAAGGGATAGATCCCATCTACATCACTTACATCCCTCCGCATAATTTATTGCATACCCAGTGATCGACTTTATAGTCCACCCTGTTACGAGTGACGTTTGACGATACCAAAGTATATAACTCCTTATGTAGGGAACCGTAGTGACTTCAGGTCTAAGGACTATTCATACCAATAGTCACATGAGAATGTTTATGACACTCATACGACGATCCATGAAACATTCTCATGGTGAGTCATTCAGTATATATTCTCTAATATATACCCATGAAACCTAATATCTCATATCCATGACTTGTGAGATCAAGTTATCTGTTGACCTACATGCTAGTCTCAACGTATTAATATTGTCCTTATATATTAATACTCGACTAGGAATAGTTAAGAGCAGTGTTCTCTATAATATCTCACTATCAATTCAACCAATTGATATACTGTAGATAAGAACTTACTACCCAAGGACATTATTATACTTATTAAATTGGCATTGAACTGAAATAAATATAATAACCAACTTTGCCTTTTATTAGTAATGATATATGATACAAAATGAGCCCTTTACAATCATCTCATAATTGGTACTAGGGCTAATACTAACAGTTAGTCCCAAAATACCAAGCATATCCTGCAATACAAAGTTAGCACATAATAATAAGATAAACAAAGATGTTTGACAGTCACCAAACTGTTCGATTCTGACTTCAAATTTTTGACCTAGAAATCCTAGGTTGAACCGATGCCTAATGTTTCCTCTTCGGGGAACGCATCCTCACCTACTCCACTTAGGAGAGTATACCTATTGCCAGACCGGTCCTCCAGACCGACTGAGGTTTTGTTCAGCGCCTGAGTCTTCAGGTCTTTCTGCTGGACGTCCGCTCCATGACCCACCCAGTCTTTCACCTGGTTCGCGATACCAAGACTTTCCACCTAGGGTTACCACCCCCTAGGAATTTTACCCAAAGCTTTAACTTGCCAAGACTTCCCGCATAGGGTTACCACCCTCTAGGACCTAAGGTTACCGCCCCCTAGGATTTTCCCTTTGCCTAACCGCAGCTAGGACTTTTCTTCACCTAGGGTTACCACCCCTAGGGCTTTCACATGCCTAACCACAGTTAGGACTTTTGCCTAAGTAAACTTAGGACTTTCCTACAATCTCAATCACACATGTTAGATAATAAGACAACTTAACTTTGAACCCTTTGACATAATCAAAACACAGGTTTGATCGTCGAATGCTTCCCACACCAACAATATGTAGTGGATATGTGAGTACATATTTTTTTTAATTAATCATTTAATTTATTACTCATATGTCCAATCTTGTTGTACGAAGGAGCTTGAAATTGTTCAATTCAAATAAGGAAAGGAAAGGGAAAAAGAAGCCTACGTGGGAAGTCGTAAAGGTTTCTATATTATATATACACACATATGTCTACTTGTGATTAATTATAAAATAGTTATATGTGCATTATTCGTTGACAATTTTTTATTAATATAGGGTCCTCGTTAACTTGATATGAAACAATGTGGGTTTTATGTGATAAAATTTATGAGAGAAATTATTGAAGGAAATGCTATCAGCAAGAAGGATTCACTTTTCTCAATGGTAATATTTGACATATTCTCAATTTTCTCAAATAATTTTCTTTATTTGATTTTGCTTCTTTATTACTGTTTTTTTACTAATATAATCTGGTTTTGTTAACAGTTCATGAAAATAATTTACTCTAACGAAGAAATTGATGAAGTACGATCCGAATGGGTGCAATACGTACTAGACTATATTCATTACTAGGTATAAATTTCTAGACTTTATAATTGATTTTTTTTCATTCACCGAATTATCTTTTATAGCAGTGTTTATTGGAGATCTTTAATTTAGTAAAGTATATTGATTACACACAAATAGTCAGCTTTGATGCGACAAACATGAGAACCATTCAAGCCATGAATTTGAAATAGTCAAATTATAAGCTTCACCTTTGTTGTATTAATTATTGTTGTTGTACCACACTAGTGTATGGATGATGGTAGGGAAAAACTCATGCAGGCTGGATAATGATGTTGCTTCTATGCATAATGATTGTTAAATAAATCTAAAAGCCTAAATTAGGTCCTTAGAGACTTTTCTGATTTTGTGGGTAAATAAACATATATTTCTCCAAAAAATGATAGCAGGTAGGCAACACCAGCTAAGGAGTTTTTGTTTGTTTATTTATTTATTTTAAGTCTCGTGTACTACTTATCATACATCTCCCTGTTGAATTTGCTTTTATGTGGTTCTTCTCATTTCTTCTTGTATTACTTCTATTTTGAGCTATGCACTAAGAATTTGTTTAAGTTGAGATGAAAGATAAATTGCATTGTTATAAAACCCTATTGTGTCTTCTTGTATTCTTCTTCATAAATTGCATCTTCTTGTATTACTTCTCATTCTTATATTGCTTTTATGTGCTGCTAACAGATTTGTTAAAAAGACCTATTATGTATGTCATGTTAAAGGATTATTACTTCACTCCCATAATGCAATAATTCAATTGAAATGTCTATTGTGTCGGTTAAAGGATTGTCTTTGAATAGTCAAACCATATAAATTAGGTGGTATTTCTTCTAACAACATCTTCCTGTGTAGTTTATTTATGATTTCTTCTAATTTTTTGTAAGTAAATTTTAATATAGCGACCAATATGGAAATAGATTTGAACAATGATTGATACCATATTGTGATGATGAGTTTTTACTCCTGGTTGCTTGCCATACACCACATCATTTTTCCTCAGTGTTGGACAACAAATGCTACTAGCTGCATTAGTTTTCCTCTCTTACACAATGTGTAATACCATATGCCAAAGACTTATTACAGAACTAGTCATGGACAAGTATGTAATGCTTGTTTGCTTAACTAAACCAATGTTCTCCATGTTATGTTGCCTACAAGGTATTGGCTATCTTGATGATTTATTGTTCTTGTTGATTTCTTATGCCATGATTGATTATTTATTCCAATTCCTCTAAAACTGTTAAGGTATTGATTTTTGAGTTCCAAGAATAGTTTAACAATTTTGTTACTGATTATATGTCTATTAAATGCTACTACATTTTGATATTTTCCTTCCTAAGTACTTAGAAAATGATACTATACTAATTTTGGATGAGGAGAGAAGAAATCTCCTTGTTTTCTCTGGTTACAGTTCATGCAGTTACTACAATTCTCTTTTCTCTTATATTTTATATTTTCCTTTGATAAGTTTTATTTAATTTTTCTCTCTTTCTGACTTTGTTTGCATTAAATCAATGGTTTGAGTTTTAAGTATCGATTAATTGATTTTCCTTTTGTAGGTAAGTAACTCAGGGGCAATTCATGAGGATTTGGATTTTTGATGCAAGGAGTGAGTTTTGTTTAGTTTCTAGATTGCCTTGCTAATGTGAATAAGCCATTTGGCGAACCGGAAAACATGTTATTTATGGTTTGATACTACTAAGTTTGATGAGTGTACAACTCTTTTTGTATATTTTAGCTGGCATATTTTGGATTTCGATTACACAACTATTATTTTCTCATTTTGATGTATATAGTTAATTCTTGAAATTTAAAGATAACATTTTCATGGATTTATGGTAGTAAATATTAAGTTTAGTATTGGTGGTTTGTTTATATCAAATAAAGATTGGTTGTTTGTTATTATCATGTTATAACATGAACAATTAAAGACAACGGTTAAAATCGTTGTAAAACAGTACGTAACCATAACAGATTTTTTTTGTAAAAAGTGATAAAAGACAACGATTTTATCCGTTGTAAAATATATTAAAATTATATACCTTAATGGTTTATAACTATTGTCAAAATTTAAAACAATGGTTAACATTATCTACCACAATAGTTTATATCTGTTGTAAACAGTCTACCACAACGGTTTATATCTGTTGTCGTATAAGGTAAAAATTTTTTGAGCATATAAACAATAGCGGATTAAAACCGTTGTCGAATGTCTACAAAGACAACGGATTCAAAACTGTTATCGTAGGGTAATGCATTTTACAACGTTGTCAGTTACACAGTTTTTTGACCCTACAACAATGGATAATATCCGTTGTCATTTGCCATTTTTGTTGTAGTGAACTCATCGATACTAGCCGTTGCGAGAACAGGTCGACAAACTCCAGTTACGGGCCTTCCAAAATTTGGTCGGTGATAGTTTTCCATGAGATAGCCAGGGCCCCGTGGAATTGCACATGACCATAGAGGGGAGAGGCGCTGGCAGAAGGAATGGGGCCCAGTACTTGTAGAGATGGTAATTGGAAGGAGGAGGTAAAAGCATACTTGCTCTTGAGGCGCTCCTTGGGGTGGGAAGAAGAAGCAGGTGCTGAAGTTGGAGCAGAAGGTGGAAGAGAGGGGTCGTGGAGTCCCCGGGCTGGTCTCCCGCTCAGGAGCTGGTCTGCTCTGGGATGAAGATAGGATCAAAAGAAGAAGTCATAGCCTCAGTTGTCGGAGAAGAAGTCACCCGAGCAAGGGTTTTTGCCTTGGAGGAGGCTTGCGAGAGGGGAAGCTGGGATAACTCGCTTCCTCTTATGCTAGAGGCGCAAAGGCTTTTTGGGGGCTAGAGAGGGAGCCCTCTCACTAGCGGTCACCCCGGTGGGGAGCGATTCAGTTCCCTAGGCCTCAGGATCCCCATATTGTTGTAAGGAAGCCTCCGCTAAGGTGCTGGCCTGAGGGGCCTGAGGAACACCCTGACTCAACAAAATCTCTTGGCCCCGCTCCTTTATAATATTTCTTGGCAACTTAGAAGAGTCGAGGGCATAGGCACGAGACATGCCAGCTTCTGCAAAATAAAAAAGAAGATACCTCAGTTAGCGAAGACCTGGAAGGGGAGGCTGTTGGTTGCTACTCGGAAAACCTAGAGGTTCCACTGTACAAAAATTTTGTACAAAGGTCTGAACATTTTCCTAGCTACCATGTGTTCTTTTAAATTAAATTTTGGATCGCCTGCGGAACTTAACACGTTTTATCCAAAACTTAATCTATTTGTTCTTTTAGGTTTTGACTTGGATCTCCTGCGGAACTTAACACGTTCGACCCAAGTCACCTTAAGTTATTAATTCCATTAAATATTAATTTCCATAATTGGTTCCCAGTACTGACGTGGCGAGGCACATGACCTTCTTGGATATGGGAGCAACCACCACCGACTAGACAAAACCTTTTATAGAAATCTAATATTTAATTTCCTAAAATAACTTTAGGTTAACCAAAAAGAACAATCAAATCACAAGGGAAAAAAAACAAAACAAAACAAAAGAACACAACTTCGAAAAACATATTCGAAATACTAGAACGTAAGCCTCTTGTATTTGGTATTATTTCCACAAATAACTAGCATGATGCGGAAAAGAAAAATTACTAGTTATACCTTCTAGAAAGACCTCTTGATCTTCTACCGTATTCCTCTTCTAACCTCGAACGTTGTGTGGGCAACGATCTTCCGAGATGAGAAACCACCTTCTTCTCCTCCTAGCTAGGTTCGGCCAACAATAAGGAAGCTTCACCAAGGAAGAAGATCAAAACACCAACCAAGCTCCAAGAGATGCTAGCTTTCTCTCCTTCTTCTTCTTCTTCTCCAAGTAGTATCCGGCCACCACAAGAGCTCCAAGGGGAGAGAGAGGTTCGGCCACCACAAGAGGAAGAGAGGGAGAAGATGATGGCCGGCCACACCAAGGAACAAAAGAGAGAGAGAAATAATAGAGGTTGTATCTCATGAAGGCACCCTCACCCCTTCTTTTATATTCCTTGGCCTAAGCAAATTAGGAAATTTAATTACAATAAAATTTTCTTAATTTCCTTGACATGATTTAATTGAGAAAAATAAAATAAAATTTCCCCAATTAAATTCTAATGGTCGACCACATCATGAAATCAAATTAGACAAGTTTCAATCAACAATTAAAACTTCCTAATTTGTTTCCGGAAATTTTAAAATTAAAATTTCTCTTCAAAATCTCTTCATGGTTGATAAAAAGAAATTTCCATAATTTTAATTTTACAACATGTGAATAATTTTTAAAGAGAAAATAAAATATCTCACCAATCTACAAATAAGGAAAGAGATCTAATCTCTTTCTTTAATCTTTTGTAGATCTTTTACAAGAGAGATAATTTAATTTTAATCCTCTTTAATAAATTATATCTTCCACATAATAAAAATTAAAATTAAAATTCTTTTTTAATTTAATTTGGCCGGCCCCTCTAGCTTGGGTTCAAGCTAGGGCCGACCACCCCAATTTATACCTAGGCCGGCCCTAGCTTGGTTCCCAAGCTAGCTTGGCCGGCCCCCTTTAGGTGGGTATAGAAGGTGGGTATAGTACTCTATAAATAAGAGGCTACGATAGGGACCGAGAGGAGGAATTGGTTTTGGTCTCCCGATAAAATTAAGCATCCCGTGTTCGCCCCGAACACAACTTAATTTTATCAATAATAATTCATTCCACTGGAGAACTATTATTGAACTACCGCACCAATCCCAAATTACATTTTTGGGCTCCTTCTTATTATGAGTGTGTTAGTCTCCCTGTGTTTAAGATATCGAATGTCCACTAATTAAGTGAGTTACTGACAACTCATTTAATTAATATCTTAGTCCAAGAGTAGTACCACTCAACCTTATCATCATGTCGGACTAGGTCCACCTGCAAGGTTTAACATGACAATCCTTATGAGCTCCTCTTGAGGACATTATCAACCTAGTATCTTTAGGACACAGTTTCCTTCAATAATCAACAACACACACTATAAGTGATGTCATTTCCCAACTTATCGGGCTTATTGATTCATCAAACTAAATCTCACCCATTGATAAATTAAAGAAATAAATATCAAATATATATGCTTGTTATTATATTAGGATTAAGAGCACACACTTCCATAATAACTGAGGTCTTTGTTCCTTTATAAAGTCAGTATAAAAGAAACGACCTCTAATGGTCCTACTCAATACACTCTTAGTGTACTAGTGTAATTATATAGTTAAGATAAATTAACACCTAATTACACTACGACCTTCCAATGGTTTGTTCCTTTCCATCATGGTCGTGAGCTACTGTTTATAATTTATAAGGTACTGATAACATGATCTTCTGTGTGTGACACCACACACCATGTTATCTATAATATAAATTAATTGAACAACTACATTTATCACAAATGTAGACATTTGACCAATGTGATTCTTATTTCTAGATAAATGTTTTATACCAAAAGCTAGGCTTTTAGTATACATTCTTACAATCTCCCACTTATACTAAAAGACTAAGCTGCCATACATCTGATTCCCATGCCTTTCAAAAAAGCTCTTGCCTTAAGGACCTTAGGTTATCATCTGATGCAATCTAGGCGGCAACAACTTCTCCTCGTTATCCAATTTCTCGTATTGGGTAGTACTTGCGCTCTATTGTGTTTACTTGCCTTATAGACTCATGATTTCTTCGAGTTTGCTACTGCACCATTATTATTACAATAAATTGTAATAATCTTTGGACAAACTAGAAATCATATCTAAGTCTATCTTGAGATTATTAAGTCATTCAGCTTTTATGGCTACCTTAGAGGCTTGCCATATACTCAGCTTCTATGGTGGAGTCCAGAAAAACACCTATGCTTATCACTCTTCCATAGTTATGACTTTTCCTCCTAAAGTAAACACAAAACCCCGAGGTTGACTTATTATTGTTCCTATCCGATTGGAAGTCAAAATCCATGCAACCCACAAGAACCAAATTAACTGCCTTGTGAGCTAGCATATAATCTCTAGTGCCTCTAAGGTACTTCAATATATGCTTTACTGCAGTCCACTGTCCTTGTCCAGGGTTACTTTGATATCTGCTAACTATGCCCTTGGCAAAACAGATTTCTGATCTCGTGCATAGCATACATTAGGCTTCCGACAGCCGAAGCATAAAGAACTGCCTTTATTTCCTTTATCTCCTTTGATGTCTACAGAGACATATCTTTAGATAAAGTTACTCTATCCTGAAAAGGTAAGAAACCTTTCTTGGAGTTTTGCATGCTTAAAACGAGCAAGGATTTTTCCGATGTATGAAGCTTGGGATAAGTAAAATATTCTTTTCTTGCGATCCCTTATTACTTTGATCTCAAGAATATATACATTCTCCCAAGTCCTTTATATCGAATTATTTGGACAACCATACCCCTACTTCTGACAACATTTTGATATTGTTTCCAACTACCAAAAATGCTATCTACGTATAGTACAAGAAATACCACCACGTTTCCATCACACCTTTTGTATACACAAGACTTATCCGTTTACTCAATAAATCCATAGGTCTGGATTACTTTGATAAACCGGATATTCCAAGACCTTGAAGCTTTGCCTCAGTCCATAGACTGACTGAGCTTGCACACAAGATGCTCTTAGCCCTTTGCAATGAACCCTTCTGGTTGCTTTATATGGATGCTTTCATCAAGACTTCCATTAAGGAATGCTGTCTTGACATCCACTTGTCAAATAGATAAAAGAATCCGGATAGACTTAAGCATGACTACCAGTGAAAAAGTTTCCTTTTTCATCAAGCCTTGCTTTGAAAGTTACTACCTTCCTTTCTATCTCTCTTTTCCTATTATAGACCTTTTAACACCCAAAGGCTTTTACACCATTTGGTGGTTCTACAAGCTTCCAGATTTTATTAGAATACATATATTCTAATTCTGTTATTCATTACTCTTTGCTAAGATGTTGCATCTTTATCTTGGAGTGTCTCGTCATATGTCCGGAGATCAGGTTCATGTCCTCCAGGGATCGAGTCCAAAAACTCTCCCAAAACATGAATCTTTTTAGGTTGCCTAACAACCTTCCCACTACGACAAGGCACTTTCTGCAATTGTGTATCATTTGTGATACGTGTTGCAGTTTCCTTGTGGTATCTCATCTTGTACAGTTGGTACTAGATTAGACATGTCTTTTATTATTTCCTTAAGAACAAATTTTCTTATGGGCACATGGTTTATTACATAGTCCTTTTCTAAAAATCGGTCATTGATGATAACAATGACCTTCTGATTTTTAAGACTATAAACCTACTTTCATTTCTCTAGGATAACCCACAAACAAGTGAATTCCTGTCCAACTTATCATTGTCTCTCTTCTGCATATGTGCTGGACCCGAATATGCTTCGAAATAGCCTTACGCCTATTCAGCAATTCTATATGAGTAGAGAGTTCTGTCTTTGGAAGGTACTATATTCATTTCTGTTTCCAGAGTATATCCTTAAAATGATTTTGGTAATATTCTAAATAACTCATCAATCTACTTATTTCCATAAGAGTCCTATACCTTCCTTTTTCTACACCATTCTGTTGGGGTATACCAGGTGCAGTTAGTTGGGATTGAATCCCTACTTCTGATAAGTGACTCCTAAATTCTCCCAAGAGGTACTTGCCACTACGATCTTACCATAGTGACTTTTACTTTAACATTTCTCCGCATCAGCTTTGTACTCTTTGAACTAATCAAAGTACTTAGTCTTGCGGTACATTAAGTAAATTTATTTGTATCTTGAATAGTTGTCTATAAAATAGACGAAATATTCAATAGTTGTATCTTGATAGTCATAGGATCACACAAATCAGAATGAACCAATTTCAACATATCTTTGACTCCATACCCCTTAGACTTAAAAGCTTCTTGGTTATTTTTCCTTCCAAGTAAGACTCGTAGGTTGGAAAGATTTCCACTATTAATAAACCCAAAAGTTCATCAGCTACCAATGAATCATACTCAAGTTAATATAACCTAGCCTTAGAAGCCAAAGATATAATTGGTTCATTTTTGAAGGTTACTTTCTCTTAAAGTTAGAAGATGTGTTACTAATTTCCATTTGTTGCATCGTGAGAGTTATTGGATTTATAAATTGCCAACCAACGTACCAGAACAGATAACTTCCCTCTTTTTCTTAATAACAACTTTGTTATTAAAAGAGGCAGAATATCAAGTTCTTTGAATAGTTTAGAAACTGAAAACTAGTTCTTTCTAAACTTGGTGTGTAAAGACAATTACTCAAAAATCCATGTTTTATTCTTATCAAAAGATAAACATCTCCCACTGCAACAGCTATCATTTTTACAGTAGTGCCCATGTAGACAGTGTTTTTAATTTTCATTTAGTTGTCGGGTTTCCTGGAACCCTGCAATGAATTGCGGACATGATTAATGGCATCTGTATCTACACTCCAGGTTCTGGTAGATAACACCACTAAACATGTTTCAACTAATGAATTAAATACACCTATATTGTTCTTAGTTCTAAGAAAACAGTTTACCTTAATGTCCAAGTCCTATTTCCAATCATTACAATTGAGATTACTAAGTCTTTCTTATAGTATGACTACTAGGGGATTGACAAACATTTTAAATCCTAAGAACCACAAAAATACTTGGTCAAGATCAACTCCTTAAAAATCCCCATGAATTTTGTATGCCACGCTAGTGTGGACGTATACAAAATCGAAGAGAAGATTTTATTCATTAATTTTATTATCTCGTCAATTTTACTTTATGACGAATAAAATTAATAGTTGATCTGTCTTTGATCAAATATTTGGTCAAAAACTTTTGAATTTAAAAAATATTGATTCCTCAAATAATATTATTTAAATTCACCAATACCTCAAACACCGTGAATTTTGTATGCCACGTTAGTGTGGACGTATACAAATTCAACATTTGTAAAAGGAGGGTTTTAACCCATTAATTTTATTATCTTGTCAACTTAACTTTTTGACAAATAAAATTAATAGTTGGTATCATTTGGTCACACAAATAATAGCAGTGACTCCGATGGGGAGGATACTATTAGATGTGTCTAAGTGTATACCATTACTTGACACTAAGTCCATTAATAAGATTATGCCCCTTCCGTTGGGGAAGATCACACGCTCTTAATTAACTTCCTATAGTAATCCAAAAATGGAAGTCTGTTCTAGTGATCCACAAACAAGCTCATCCGTTATGGAGGAAGGCACTCAGAGCCAACGCGCAAGCTTGTTTGCATCACTTACAAACCAGTAATGGAGACAATGGGATTTACTTAAAAATCTCTCTCCCACTTAGTTATTTATAAATGAGGAATTTTAACGATGCTAACCTACTAAATATGTAAACTAACATGCACACACAGCACAATATAAAAGCAATAAATAGAAAATCTAATTTTCAACTATTATGGCTTTTATCTCTTGTTGTCCTCCGTGTGTTGTCATCCCAAGCTGCTGCCATATTTGGCCACTGCCACCGGGTCTAGCTGTCGCATCCATCTAGCTCCTAGTTCCGCTGCGCCTCTGGTCCTTAGAAGGTTCCACGCTTTGCAAGATTCGATCCGCGACATAAATAGAATTTTACATTTTGATCCTATATTCCTCGAAGGAATGTACATGTAAACTAGATCGAACATAAAATAAAATTTACATCCATCGATCCTATATTCCATAAAATGAATGCACATATAACTAGATCAAAAATAAAATCCTAATAAAACTAAATACAGCTCCTGCTGTATTCTATAATACAATCATGCACACACAATAAAATGCCCTTGACATGTCCAAGGGTCCAATCACACACATAATAACTATAAGCCATAATAGTTGGATCCTGCATCCACAAAGTTAGCACATCCTACTATTAACCTGTCTAAATTATGTATGACATGTGCATAATTAAACTAATACCAAATACACATAGGCAAAACCCTAGCTCTGATACCAATTGTTGGTTGCTACTCGAAAAACCTAGAGGTTCCACTGTACAAAAATTTTGTACAAAGGTCTGAACCTTTTCCTAGCTACCATGTGTTCTTTTAAATTAAATTTTGGATCGCCTGCGGAACTTAACACGTTTTATCCAAAACTTAATCTATTTGTTCTTTTAGGTTTTGACTTGGATCTCCTGCGGAACTTAACACGTTCGACCCAAGTCACCTTAAGTTATTAATTCCATTAAATATTAATTTCCATAATTGGTTCCCAGTACTGACGTGGCGAGGCACATGGCCTTCTTGGATATGGGAGCAACCACCACCGACTAGACAAAACCTTTTATAGAAATCTAATATTTAATTTCCTAAAATAACTTTAGGTTAACCAAAAAGAACAATCAAATCACAAGGGAAAAAAACAAAACAAAACAAAAGAACACAACTTCAAAAAACATATTCGAAATACTAGAACGTAAGCCTCTTGTATTTGGTATTATTTCCATAAATAACTAGCATGATGCGGAAAAGAAAAATTACTAGTTATACCTTCTAGAAAGACCTCTTGATCTTCTACCGTATTCCTCTTCTAACCTCGGACGTTGTGTGGGCAACGATATTCCGAGATGAGAAACCACCGACCACCTTCTTCTCCTCCTAGCTAGGTTCGGCCAACAATAAGGAAGCTTCACCAAGGAAGAAGATCAAAACACCAACCAAGCTCCAAGAGATGCTAGCTTTTTCTCCTTCTTCTTCTTCTTCTCCAAGTAGTATCCGGCCACCACAAGAGCTCCAAGGGGAGAGAGAGGTTCGGCCACCACAAGAGGAAGAGAGGGAGAAGATGATGGCCGGCCACACCAAGGAACAAAAGAGAGAGAGAAATAATAGAGGTTGTATCTCATGAAGGCACTCTCACCCCTTCTTTTATATTCCTTGGCCTAAGCAAATTAGGAAATTTAATTACAATAAAATTTTCTTAATTTCCTTGACATGATTTAATTGAGAAAAATAAAATAAAATTTCCCTAATTAAATTCTAATGGCCGGCCACATCATGAAATCAAATTAGACAAGTTTCAATCAACAATTAAAACTTCCTAATTTGTTTCCGGAAATTTTAAAATTAAAATTTCTCTTCAAAATCTCTTCATGGTTGATAAAAAGAAATTTCCATAATCTTAATTTTACAACATGTGAATAATTTTTAAAGAGAAAATAAAATATCTCACCAATCTACAAATAAGGAAAGAGATCTAATCTCTTTCTTTAATCTTTTGTAGATCTTTTACAAGAGAGATAATTTAATTTTAATCCTCTTTAATAAATTATATTTTCCACATAATAAAAATTAAAATTAAAATTCTTTTTTAATTTAATTTGGCCGGCCCCTCTAGCTTGGGTTCAAGCTAGGGTCGGCCACCCCAATTTATACCTAGGTCGGCCCTAGCTTGGTTCCCAAGCTTGCTTGGCCGGCCCCCTTTAGGTGGGTATAGAAGGTGGGTATAGTACTCTATAAATAAGAGGCTACGATAGGGACCTAGAGGAGAAATTGGTTTTGGTCTCCCGATAAAATTAAGCATCCCGTGTTCGCCCCGAACACACAACTTAATTTTATCAATAATAATTCATTTCACTAGAGAACTATTATTGAACTACCGCACCAATCCCAAATTACATTTTTGGGCTCCTTCTTATTATGAGTGTGTTAGTCTCCCTGTGTTTAAGATATTGAATGTCCACTAATTAAGTGAGTTACTGACAACTCATTTAATTAATATCTTAGTCCAAGAGTAGTACCACTCAACCTTATCATCATGTCGGACTAGGTCCACCTGCAGGGTTTAACATGACAATCCTTATGAGCTCCTCTTGAGGACATTATCAACCTAGTAACAACACACACTATAAGTGATGTCATTTCCCAACTTATCGGCTTATTGATTCATCGAACTAAATCTCACCCATTGATAAATTAAAGAAATAAATATCAAATATATATGCTTGTTATTATATTAGGATTAAGAGCACACACTTTCATAATAACTGAGGTCTTTGTTCCTTTATAAAGTCAGTATAAAAGAAATGACCTCTAATGGTCCTACTCAATACACTCTTAGTGTACTAGTGTAATTATATAGTTAAGATAAACTAACACCTAATTATACTACGACCTTCTAATGGTTTGTTCCTTTCCATCATGGTCATGAGCTACTGTTTATAATTTATAAGGTACTTATAACATGATCTTCTGTGTGTGACACCACACACCATGTTATCTACAATATAAATTAATTGAACAACTACATTTATCACAAATGTAGACATTTGACCAATGTGATTCTTATTTCTAGATAAATGTTTTATACCAAAAGCTAGACTTTTAGTATACATTCTAACAGAGGCATCGAGTCTTACCAAAAGGAGCGCCTATAGGCGTCTGAATGGGGCTAAGCCCGAAAGTGTATTGCACACTCTCTCGCAATATCAAGGAAAGCCGAAGCTGCACTCCCTCCAGTTTCTCCGAAGATGTGAGGCAGTATGGCTGATGCTAGTCGTCACGCAACTCGAAGGGAGTTGGAAGGATGTAACACCACTTAGCGGGCTAAGACACGGACTCGGGTAACTGGACATAGAAGAATTGAGACTTCCAGCCCTTGTTGGAAGAAGACACTCCCTTGAAAAACTTGTACCTGATATGGGATTGCACCACAAAAACACCTGGCTCCGAGCGTTTGAGGGCATAAAAATGGTGGAAAAGCTATGGAGTCAACAGGATTTGATACAGGAGGCAAAGGATTACCATTACACACATAGCGTGGAAGGCATTGGGAGTGAATTAAGATAGTGGAATACCGAAGTACCAGCTTACAGAAGAGAAGAAAGCATGGGCGGGAAAGCGAAGATCGGCGAGAAGCTGATCCTTGAAAAAGGTCACAAAACCAGTAGGAGGAGAAGAAGGATGATCATCGGGCCCCAGAGGGCGGAGCTTCTAGGCTTTGGAAAGTTACAAACTAGAATGAATTGACCTAAGATCACTCCTATCCAAGTTAGAATGAAAGTACGAGTACCAGGGTACTTCCATCTCGCCGACCATTATAGTATTGAAAGATGGAGTGGAAGATGAAGAAGGAAGAGTACTTACAGAGGAGAGGCACGAAGAAGAAGGCGAGCAAGAGAAAGCAAGAAGAAAAAGAAAGGTCGAAGGAAGACGAAGAGATAAGGAACAACGATGGACAGCCTTTAGGATTTTTAAATCAAAATTCTTAGGAAACATCAGGAAGCGAGCTAGACAACTGAAACGGTATAGCACACATCAGCCGTCAGATCGAGAAGCGAAAGCGATTTGGGGTTGCATGCAAAAAGCGTGTGTCATACATTATGACGAGTAAAGTTCATGGGGCACGTGTCATCTTCCTATGAAAAGGCATTTATAATGGAAGTGATAGAAAAATCATGGAGGGGGGATATGTGAACAGAAACGCCCTACCTCGTGAAGACCATGCCTCGAGGACTGAAAATTCCATGTGGCAACCTCGGGAAACGAAGAAGAACACGGCGAGAAGTGTTGATCAAAATTCGGCACCTTTACTCCTCGAAATCAGAATAAGGTTTAAATTTGACTAAAGCCTTATATATTGCACTTTGTGGTCACAGGAGCATTAGGCTAAGTCCTCGAGGACAATCCCTTCAAGCCACAAATGTTGCTTGTCCAAACAACTTCCTGGTCAATCCTACAGATCAATTCCTGGTCAGGCCTCCAGATCACTTCTCGGTCAGGCCTCCAGATCACTTCTCGGTCAGGCCTCTAGAATGCTTCCTGGTCAGGCCTCCAAACTGCTTCCTGGTCAGGTCTCCAGATCCAGTCCTGGTCAGGCCTCCAAACTGCTTCCTGGTCAGGTCTCTAGATCAAGTCCTGGTCAGACCTCCAGATCACTTCCTGGTCAGACCTATAGATTGCTTCCTGGTTAACTCCAGATCAAGTCCTGGTTAGAACTCTAGATCACTTCCTGGTCAGGCCTCCAGATCGCTTCCTGATTAGGCCTCCAGATCACTTCCTGTTCAGGCCTCCAGATTGCTTCCTAGTCAGGTCTCCAGATCAAATCCTGGTCAGACCTCCAGATCACTTCATGGTCAGACCTCCAGACCACTTCCTGGTCAAGTCTCTAGATCGCTTCCTGGTCAGGCCTCCAGATCACTTCCCAGTCAGACCTTCAGATCACTTCCTGATTAGACCTCTAGATCACTTCCTGGTCAAACCTCTAAATCACTTCTTAGTCAGGCCTCCAGATCGCTTCCTGGTTAAGCCTCTAGATCGCTCCCTAGTCAAGCCTCTAGATCGCTTCCCGATCAAACCTCCAGATCACTTCCTGGTCAGACCTCCAGATCCCTTCCTGGTCAGGCCTCCAGATCACTTCCCGGTCAGGCATCCAGATCACTTCCTGGTCAGGCCTCTAGACTCTCACCCAAGTGTGAGTTGTAAGTGAGCATGCTCTCACACCTCTAGACTCTTGCCCCAGTGCGAGTTATAAGTGAGCATGCTCTCACGCCTCCAGACTCTCGCCCCAGCGCGAGTTATAAGTGAGTTTTCTCTCATGACTAACAACCTCTCGATTGGGATTCCAGACTCTCACCCTAGTGCGAGTTATAAGTGAGCATGCTCTCACGCCTCCAGACTCTCACCCCAGCACGAGTTATAAGTGAGCTTGCTCTCACGACCAATGACCTCTCGGTCGGGATTCCAGACTCTCGTCCAATGTGTTTTATAAGTGAGAATGCTCTTACGCCTCCAAACTCTCATCCCAGCGCGAGTTATAAGTGAGCATGCTCTCACGCCTCCAGACTCTCGCCCCAGCACGAGTTATAAGTAAGCTTTCTCTCACGACCAATGACCTCTCAGACGGGATTTCAGACTCTCGCCCTCACGCCTTAGCACAAGCTGTAAACAAGCACACTCTCGCACTTAATAACTCATGGGTCAGTTTTCTACACTCTTATGCTCGGGTAAGTTATCAACAAGCAAAGCCTTCACTAACCTCCCTCGAGGTCTGCATAAAGTAAAGAAGTACCAAGGAAGAAAGGAAAAAAAGAAACAAAGACTGAAGCCCGACCAGATTTACATTTATTTGATAAAGTATAGGGGGCACCCTCGAAATCTCATTTCCACATTAGGGACATCTAAGTAATCAGAGTTCCTTTCCAGTATCAGTGGTCAATCGGCACCTTGAGCAAAGGTGTTCCGCTTGACCTGCCTGTTTCAAGTAAGATCGTGCCTGAATCAGCTCTGCCTTGGTGGACTGAATAATGCGACGTTGCTGAGCAATGGTTTCATCTTTGAGCCGATTTTCTACTTGGAGAAGGGTTATGGAAGAGACTGTTGGTTGCTACTCGAAATATCATACTAGTTCCCTTGTACAAAAATTTTGTACAAGTTCCGAATCTTTCCTAACAACCTATTATGTTCTTTAGAAATTAAATTTGGAATCGCAAACAGAACTTAACATTATTGATTCCAAATTCAGCTTATCTGTTCTTAGAGATTTATTTTGACTTGGATCGCAAACGATGCTTAATATTATTGATCCAAATTCACCCATGTTACAAAGTTGATTAAATATTTATTTCAAAGATCGACTTCTAGGTTAAACATGGCGAGGCACTAGACCTTCTTGGGTATGGGATCATCCACCACTTCCTACACAAAGTCTTTCAACGAAATTCAATATTTAATCTCCTTATAGTAACCCTAGGTTTAACCATTAAGAGCAATCGAATCACAAGTTCGAAAAACAAAAGAAACAGAAAATCGAAACATAAATTCGATTGCCTAGAATCATTAGCCTCTTGTGTTTTGTAATTCAAAATCCGTACAAAGAAAACTAGTATGATGCGGAACAAGACAACTAGTTATACCTTTCTTTGTTAACAAAACCCTCTTGATATTCTATTGTATTCCTCTCGTTCTCTTGGATGTCGTGTGAGCAACGATCTACCAAGAAGAAATCAACCAAAGCCTTCCTTGCTTCCAAGTTTCGGCCACCACCACAATGCTCCAAGGGATGCTAGAAGACAATGTCTCCTTTCTCTACTTCTTCACCTCCAAGCAACCGGCCACCAAGAGCTCCACAAGAGATGATGCCGCCGGCCACAAAGAAGAAGAAGAGAAAGAGAAGAGGAAGGGCCAACCACCATGGATGGAAGAGAGGAATAATAGAATAGGTTATGTGTCTCATGAAGGCACCCCTCCCTCTCTTTTATAATCCTTGGTGAATCCAAAAAAGGAAAGTTTTATAATAAAAAATAAAACTTCTTTTTATTCCTCTCTATGGCCGGCCACACCATGTTTAAACAAATAAGGAAAGATTTTAAACAAAAATTAAAATCTTTCTTTTAAAAATCTCTTTTGTGGTTAGTTATAAAAGGAATGTTTTATAAATTAAAATATCTCTCTTTTAAATCCTTTTATGGATATCTATAAAAGATAAGATTTAAAAATAAAACTCTTTTTATATCATGGTTACAAAAAAGGAAAGTTTTCTTAAAAATTAAAATCTCTCTTAACATTATAGATATCTACAAATAAGGAAACATATCTAATCTCTCTTTTAATCCTTTGTAGAAAATCTATAAAAGGAAAGATTTTAAAATTAAAATCTCTCTTTTAAAATCATGTGGATAAAAACATAAAAGGAAAGATTTTATCAAAATTTTATTTTTAATAAAATCCCTCTTCCCTTTCACACTTGGTCGGCCCCTTGCTTGGGCACCAAGCAAGGCTTGGCCGGCCCTAGCCTTAGCTCCAAGCTTTGCTTGGTCGGCCCCTTGCTTGGGCTCTAAGCAAGGATAGGGGTCGGCCCCTAGCATGGGCTAAGAGGCTAGGCTTTGGGTGGATATAAGGCTTTATATAAGGGGCTACAATAGGGACCGAGTGGATGAATTGGTTATGATCTCCCGATGTACTTGAGCTTCCCGTGTTCGCCCTGAACACTCAATTCAAGTTCATCAATAATAACTCATACCACTAAAGAGATATCATTGAACTACCGCACCAATCCCAAATTATATTTTGGGCTCCTTCTTATCATGAGTGTGTTAGTCTCCCTGTGTTTAAGATATCGAATGCCCATTAATTAAATGAGTTACTGACACTCACATAATTAACGTCTAGCTCCAAGAGTAGTACCACTCAACCTTATTGTCATGTCGGACTAAGTCCACCTGCAGGGTTTACATGACAATTCTTATGAGCTCCTCTTGGGGACATCATCAACCTAGATCGCTAGGACATAGTTTCCTTCTATGATTAACTATTGGATCATAGAGTTCGATAGAGGGGGGTGAATATCGATTAAAAAAATTCATAGAGTAAGCACAACGGAAAAACAAGCCAAAGAGAACACGAGGATTTACTTGGTTCGGAGCCTTTGGCGACTCCTACTCCAAGGCCCGCACACAAGGGTGCTTTCGATGGACAATCACTAATAATTTGGTAACTTATTATAAGCTAAGTATAGGAATTATGTAGTTAATGAAAAAACTGACAATTATGAAAATAAGACAGGAAAGAAATCAAAACTTTGTCGGAGATCTTTTCGCAGCGTCGCAGAAGCACAAGAGAGTAGATTCTGAGTTGTTGTTGGAGCTTCAGCCTTGACCCTCCTTATATAGGAGGTTCGGGGCACCTGGAACCTTCAGGGTGCTCTGAACACGACCTAGCTGAGCCAACCAGGACACTTCACGTGGCGAGGTGACGCTGAGGCTAAGTTTTCACCTCCGGGCGCCCGGATCCATCCCGGGCGCCTAGACCCCAATTTTCCAACAGCTTCCTTCCTGCAAGAAAATGTTAGTCCAAAGGCAAATATATAATACATATATCCTGTAAAATAAAGTATTAGCACAGTTCAAGTTTAACAAGTA
Organism: Zingiber officinale; assembly: GCF_018446385.1. Lineage (NCBI taxonomy): Eukaryota > Viridiplantae > Streptophyta > Magnoliopsida > Zingiberales > Zingiberaceae > Zingiber > Zingiber officinale. Next base: position 78,171,277 of record NC_055994.1, read on the forward strand.
GAGTATTAATTAGATTTTGTCTCTTCGAGACCGAAATCTAGTCAAGATCTAGACTTAGAGTTCCGAAATGGTTCTAAGTCAGATCGACGCCTAAGTTCCCTTCCCGAGAATGCGTCCTCACAGTCACTCTCCTCTAGTGACTTACCTTCACTTACCTGTCAAACGTCCGGTCAGCCCTTCGACCGGTCTGGGCTTCGTGCCAGCTATCTGGTCAGCCCGTCGACCTAGCTGGACTTCGTGCCAAATGTCCGGTCAGTCCGTCGACCCATTTGGACTTCGTGTCATCTATCTGGTCGGCCCGTCGACCTAGCTGGGCTTCATGTCAGACATCAGGTCAGCCCGTCGACCTGTCTGGACTTCTCCTACACACTCGATCAGAGTGTTAGATAACAACAAAACTAACTAAACCTATTTTGTCATTCATCAAAACTTGAGTTAGACCGTTAGTCCTAACCGCACCAACAATCTCCCCCTTTTTGATGCAATGGCAACCTGGTTAAGTTAGTGATAAATATGCATGTAAGAAACAAGCATAAGTTATTAAGTTAGCTTTTAGATGGTTGTTAAGTTAGCTTGTAGATAGTTGTTAAGTTAGCTTTTAGATTTTGTTCTATTTCTGTTTGTTTAACTAACTTAACTGCCTAACCCTCCCCCTTTGGCATTCATCAAAAAAATAACATAGAATAGCAAAGTAACTTTAAAAAATGCAAGGTAAATGAAATTTAGAAATGTAAGTCAGATTATTTTGGGGGAGTATAACATAGAAAAATGACTTAGGTTTTTAAATTTTATCTTTTTCAAAAAATTATTACGTTTAACTTTTAAAAAGATAATTGTAACTGAATCTTTCAAAAAGAGTTTTGTAATTTAGAAATATAATTTGCAAAGATAAAAAAAAATTAGGGTTAAGTTCAATTTACAAGTCAAGTTTTGAAACTAAGTAAAATCAAGTTTGAGTTTGTAAAAACTTAACTGAGCAAAATTTATTTGCAACTCTGAGTTTGTAGCCTCCAATTTTAAAAATAAATTTTTAAAAATATGTTTTTAAACCTAAGTAGAATACGATTTCCAAAAATACCATAATTTTCAAAATGAAGAATCCAATTTTCAAAAACCAACTTTTTACCTAAGTTTGGAGGTTTTAAATCAAAAACTAAGTTTAGATGTTGTTATTTTCAAAATTGAATTTGAAAAGTTTAAAATTTGTAGGTAAAGCTAATTTTCAAAAATGATTTTAACTTTCAAAACTAATTTTGAAAAATTCAAATAATTTTTTTAAAATACTTAGTTTTGACTTGATTTAAAAAGAGGTATTTTGCAAGAAATAATTTAAAATAAGTATAAAATAGTTGTCCTCCCCCTGAACCTAACATTATAAAATATGTCTAACCAGTTAGCTACTCACTGACTATTTAGAAGTTAGCAGCTTTCACTTGGTTAGTTAAGTTAAGTCTAAGCATCAGGTAGTGTTTGACTAAACTGAATGACTTAACTTGATTAATATCTGTTTGGTATTTAACGCCCAGACTTATGTCGATGCACTGAAATAAGCATCTTAAGTCAAGGCAATTCGCCTATGCATCTCACCCCTTTCTATCTTTGTCAATCACAAACAAGGGAATCCTAGGGTTTTGGTGAGATGCTCAAGTACTATTCCTAGGGGAACATGCTTTCTAAGGGATTATTCTAGTCTAAGGCTAAAACTGATTTTGAAATTCTAAAAATAGGAAATTTTGAAAACATAAAAGCATTTTACCTTAGAATTTGAAAATAATCATTTTTTGAAAATAATTTTTAAAATTCCTAGTCTATTAAACAAATCAGAATCAATCATTTTCAAAGTTGAGATATACCTAAGTAGGTGTAGCCCAAAATATCATAAGTCAATGTCAAAGTTAAGGAACAATAAAATATACATAGTGATCAGGAAGTCTATCAAGATGAGGAGGGGGTGGTCCGGAACCCAAGGAATGGAACATCTCGATCAGCTCAGTGTGACGGGTCCGGGCATCCTCTCGGGAACTGGACAGATCGCGTCGAAGGTCAGAAATATCCTGTCTCACATCTCGTCTCAAATTGGAGACCTCCTGATGAAGGCTCGTCATGGATAGCTCGAGTCTGACAACTCAATCGCCTAGAGTGCGAGGAGCGGGACGAGGTGCTCGGCCTGGATGTGGAGGTGGTACAGGGGCCGGAGCGCCCTTGTCGAATAACACGACTATAAACTCATCATGCTCTGCCTCCTCCTAGGCATCTGGGTCTGGCTGGTGTTGTGCCCCCCTCCGCCAAGACATGACACCATCATCATCTACATGGACACCTGCTAAAGAGAAGCTCCTAGGTCCTATGACGTCGAACTCAGTCATGGCCCGAACATTACCTTGGGTAACGTCAATATGTAGGTGGGCAAAATATATCGTCAAAATATGATAATACGGCATATGAACTCGAGCGTTGGTGATATATCCAGCTAAGTAGATAATGGTCTGAAAGATGTGTAGACTAATATCTATGTCTAATATATGGTAAAGAGCATACAAGAGAAAGGAATGAAATGGTCGCATCATCGCTATGTCGCGAGTGGATAATGGTAAGATGCAGAAAACTAAAACCCTATAAAGTGCATAATCGTGAACTCGAAGGCCTACTGACCTAAACATAGTCACAGTGGGTACTCACTCCCCTCCGAAAAAATACGATAAATTGTATCCAGAGTAATGTGTGAGTAAGGATCACCAAATGGTAGATCCCTAGGAGGGTAACACTGAAAAGGACACATAGATGGTTGTAACTCTAAGAAGTCCTGAATAGTGGTAGGAGATAATGTAATATCCGTACCAGCTACCCTAGTAACATAGGTGAGATCATCTACCCTAACCAAGTTATTATAAAATTCAGCACATAAATCTATGTTTACTAAACTGGTGCAGTAAACAAGGTTCCGCAAGTTATAGTGGTTAATAACCTCTACAACTGGAACACAAGAACGTAAGAAAAACTCTCTATCTAAGCACTTAGTCCTAATATGCATATAAATGGTCGACTCAAACTTAATCCTAAGTTCGTCAGTAGGGAACCTAGGGTCAATAGTAGCAGTCGAGGGCCCAGCACCAGATCTAGAACGTTTTCTACATTTTTGAAAAAAAAAACTATACTAAGCAAGAAATTAGTGAAATATTTAAAGAAACTTAGGAGGAAAAAGAAATTTTACCGAGGCATCGTGGATAAAAATATTTAGAGATGACGACCTCGGTTGATTCGCAGCAGCGTAATAATCGCAGAATGAAATAAAATTTTAATTTTAATCACTCTCGCGGTAAAGCTCGAAAAGAGCCTTAACAAGAGTGAACAGGAAGTGGTGCAAAGGGAGAGGGTGCCCCTGCCCCCCTATATATAGGGGGCTCCGGGCGCCCGGACCTTTCCCGGGCGCCCGGGGTTAGCTGGGGTGGGGCGCCCAGAGTCCCTTCCGAGCGCCCCGAAAGGGAATACCAGGGGTGCCCACCCTTGGTTTTTGACTTCGTTTTAATTTTTTTTTTATATAGAATTTATAAAAGTTTTTTTTTAAATGAATTTTTAAGAGAATTTTTAAAAGAATTCTTAAAAAGAATTTTAAAGTTTTTTTAAAAAAAATTAAAACAATTTTTTAAAATAATTTTTAAAGTTTTTTTAAAAAAAAAATTAAAAAGATTTTAAAGTTTTTTTTTAAGTTTTTTTTAAAATAATTTTTAAAAAGGTTTTAAAGTTTTTAAAAGAGTTTTTTTTAAAATATTTTTAAAGTAATTTTTAAAGTTTTTTTTAAGGAATTTTTAAAAGTTTTTTTAAAATAATTTTTAAAGTTTTTAAAAGAATTTTTTAAAATAATTTTAAAAAAGATTTTAAAGTTTTTAAAAGAAGTTTTAAAAGAATTTTTAAAAAGATTTTTATAGTTTTTTTTAAATCTTAAAATAATTTTAATTTAACTTAATTCAATTTTAATTTTAATTTAATTTCATTTTAATTTTAATTTAATTTAATTTAATTTAATTTAATTTACATTTAAATTTAATTTAATTTTTAATTTAATTTAATTTATGTTTAATTTAATTTAATTTAATTTTTATTTTAATTTAATTTGGTTTTAATTTAATTTAATTTAATTTTAAATGAGTCCTTAGTCATCTCACCCGATTTACGTTTTCAATCAGTGAATCCTATAATTGTGTGAGATGAATTAGGTTCAGTTTTAGGGTTTGGTTTAACTTTGTGTTAGATTCAGGTTTAGCTTTGGGTCCAATAAATAGACATTCTCTGGATAAACTTCTAGGCTATGGTGAGTCACTTGGACATTATTAAAGTAACCATGCCTTCGAGGTTTTCCAAATAGTCCTATCCACTGAACTTAATACAAAACCTTTGTCTAACTGGTTAGGATCCATAAAGGGTAGCTTCGGTTAGTTCCACTTTGCCAAATGCACTAGGTCGAAGCCATATCTTCCTGACATGCATGGACTAAGCTTCCCTAACGTACTATCATCCAAAATTTCACCAGTACCATAGGTCAAGTTAAACTTGGTCTCTTTCTAATTAGTCCTAATTACCCTGGTGGGTAGATTAGTTTGGGTTACCCTGTCGAGTAGGTTAGTTTTGGAGGTGTCAGATATTCTAGAGTCTCCCCCTGAATTATTGACCTTTATTTAATTTTTGGTTCTTCGTTTATGTCTGTTCTTTTTATAGTTATAATTTACTTGATGATATTCTAAGTCTTGGTGTGGCTTAAAATATTTAGATTTTGAATTTGTTGGTCTAGGTTTGTATTTTATTTTCTGATTTGATTTATTTGGTTTTATATAATGTATTTTTTCTTTGGGTATATAGTATTGGTTAAGTCCTACTTGCGTGGTTAAGCACGCTTTCGAAACTCAAGCTTTACTTGATTGTTTTTGTAGGGTTATTAACGATTTAAATGTTTTATTCGAGCTTGACTTGTAGCCAAGTCTGGTTTTGTTGTAAATTATTTTTTGATTATTTAATATTAGATCTAAATTATTATATCTAGTTGTAAATTTTTCTAATATTTCTTTTAATTTGTTAATTTTTATTTTTAGTGATAAATTTTCCTCCTCAAGTGTTGGATCTTGAGTTGGATTTGATTTTGTGCTTTGTTCCTTGAGGTTTTGATTTTCCTCAAGGAGCGTTTTATTTTCAATTTCCAATTTAACTAATTTATTATCAGACATGCAATAATTTTAAAGAATTTTTTATTTAAAATAAAATTTACCTTGTCGGGACCTTCAGAAATGAGTACGGACTCGTAGCTCGATTTGGGTTCAGACTCGTCTTCCGAATCTTTGTCCGATTCTTCTTCGAGGGCCATCAATGCGAGGTCGCTCTGGTGCTTCTGGTCTTCGGCCTCCGATTCGTCCGAGGAGGAGTCGTCCCAAGTCGCTTTGAGAGCCTTCTTCTTGGATGCCTTTGTCTTGTCGCTCTTCAGTTTCGGACACTCGTTCTTGTAGTGTCCCTTCTTGTTGCATCCGAAGCACGTTACGTTCTTTGGTTCGGGGGAGTTGATCTTCTGCAGGTCCTTGCTGAAGCTATTCTTTCTCCTGGTGAACATCTTCCTTACCAGGTTCACCAGGTACTCTTCATCTTTAGTCTCTTGATCAGACTCTTCTTCGGGTTCAGGCTTGTTTTTAGATCTCTCCTTGGAGGAACATGCAAATAAAGCTACACCTTTCTCGGTCCCGGCATTAGTTTGCTCATGTAACTCTAATTCACAAAAAAGCTCGTCTAGTTTTAAGTTTGATAAGTTTTTATTGATTTTGTAGGCATCCACGATAGATGCCCACAAATTATTGCATGGAAAAGCGTTCAAGGCATACCTTATTAAGTCTCGGTTCTCCATTTGATGTCCTATTGCATGGAGTCCGTTGAGGATGTCCTTGATCCTTGCGTGGAGCTGACTTGTCGTTTCTCCTTCCTGCATTTTAATGTCAAATAATCTATTTAAAAGCAAGTCGCGTTTCGTTACCTTAGCGTCGCTCGTTCCTTCGTGTAGCTCGATCAACTTGTCCCAAACTTCTTTCGCATTCTGGTGAGGTCCTACCCGGTTCAGCTCTTCCTTCGTCAGCCCGCATTGCAGCATGTTGAGGGCCTTGAAATCTGTTGAAGCTTTCTTCTTCATATCTGGAGTCCACTGTTCTGGCTCTAGTGGAATTCCAGAGTTGTCGACCGGGACCTTGTAGCCTCTGGTGACGCTGAACCATTGGTCGAAGTCCATCTTCAGATACACTTCCATCCGCTTCTTCCAGTATGAAAAATCATCCCTGTTGAACAGGGGAGGTCGTACTGTACTAAAGCCTTCGATTTGAGACATCCTGCACACACAAAAAAAATAGACACAAGAACGTCTCAAGACTAGGTCTTGGATTAGTAGTACGGGATAAGAAGAAGTAAACTGAAAAACTGATTTGGTGTTGCACCAAATCAGATTAATAGCAACGAAAAAAATTCCCAAAAAGGTAATAATATCAGTTTGGAATTAAGACGAAAAATTGAAAACCGATAAAGAAAAGGAAAGAAAATTACACCCCCTGTCTGATTGGTGGTTGCACCAAATTAGAGCGGTACCTGCTCTGATACCACTTATTAGATCATAGAGTTTGATAGAGGTGGGGGTGAATATCAATTAAAAAAATTCGTAGAGAAAGCACAGTGGAAAAACAAGCCAAAGAGAACACGAGGATTTACTTGGTTCGGAGCCTTTGGCGACTCCTACTCCAAGGCCCGCACACAAGGGTGCTTTCGATGGGCAATCACTAATAATTCGGTAACTTATTACAAGCTAAGTACAGGAATTATGTAGTAAATGAAAAAACCAACAATTATGAAAATAAGACAGGAAAGAAAACAAAACTTTGTCGGAGATATTTTCGCAGCGTCGCAGGAGCACAAGAGAGTAGATTCTAAGTTGTTGTTGGAGCTTCAGCCTTGACCATCCTTATATAGGAGGTTCGGGGTGCCTGGAACCTTCAGGGTGCCCTGAACATGACATAACCGAGCCAACCAGGGCACTCCATATGGTGAGGTGACGCTGAGGATAAGTTTTCACCTCCAAGCGCCCGGGTCCCTCCCGGGCACCCGGACCTCCAAGCGCCCGGATCCATCCCGAGCGCCCGGACCCCAGTTTTCCAGCAGCTTCATTCCTGCAAGAAAACGTTAGTCTGGAGGTAAATATATAATACATATATCCTGCAAAATAAAGTGTTAGCACAATTCAAGTTTAACAAGTAGAGTATTAATTAGATTTCGTCTCTCCGAGATCGAAATCTAGTCAAGATCTCGACTTAGAATTCCGAAATAGTTCTAAGTCGGATCTGTTAGGACCGATATGCCCACTAGAGGGGGATAAATAGTGTATCGTCGCGCGCCTATGCTTGCTTCGTCTTGATATGCGGCGGAAAATACAATACAAACACAAACACCGCTAACTCTAGGGATTTACTTGGTATCCACCTCAAAAAGAGGTGACTAGTCCAAGAATCCACACACTCACGCACCCTCCACTATGAAATCACTCCTTTACGGTAACTACCGAAGGCGGAGAAGCCTTACAAGCTCACGATACAACACAAATACAAAGAGAAGCAGATACAAGGGAAATTTTACAAGATTTGTACACCAAACCCTAAACCCTAGCTTCTTCTTCTTGTTGTAACTCGCCTCTTGACTTGGGTGTGCCTCCAAGAACCTTCAAGAACTGGCGTTGCAAGCTTGGAGAAGATCGCTGTGAATGTCGCAGAAGAGTCGCAGGAAAGAATGCAAAGTTCTACCAGAGAAATCGCACGCCAATGCCATTATCTGTGCCAACGGTCGAATTCCAATCGATTGGATTGCTCTCAATTGATTGGGGAGGCTTTGGATCAATTGGTCGATCGATCCAGAGTGTCTCTGTGCTCTCTGGAAATCCCCTGAATCGATTGCCCAATCGATTCACTGCGTTTCGTGTGATCTCCAGCGATCGCATGAAAATCCACCCTCCTAATCGATCAATCGATCGATTGAAGGCTCCCAATCGATCGGTCGATTGATTGGGAGGCTTTCTGTGCGATTGACGTTTGCCTCCCAATCGATCCATGGATTGATTGGGAGACGCCTTTATCGCGGGTGCTCTCCCAATCGATCAACTGATCGATTGGGCATGAGCCAATCGATCGGTTGATCGATCCAGCTCTTGTGAACTTGCCCAATCAAGTTCAAAGCCCCCTATAACCAACATACGGTGAACCATGACCTGTTGGTACATCATGCCTAGTATTTGGCTACACCCGACCAACCTCGAACTAGCCTTCTAGCCTCCTCCATCAGCCTTGCGTCCCTCGGATTTCTCCCATCCTTCACGCCTTACCTTTAGGAGCTTCCTTCAGCCTCATCCTAGTTGTCGAGTTCTTCTTGCCACGTCACACTAGGGCTCATCTTTCCAAGACCACATGTTTGGACTTATAACATTTTCCAAGATCACACTTGGACTTTCCATTGCCTGACTCCTCACCAGGAATTTCCTTTTGCCAAGATCACACTTGGACTTTCCAGTTGCCTGGCTCCTCACCAGGACTTTCCCTTTGCCAAGATCACACTTGGACTTTCCAGTTGTCTGGCTTCTCACCAGGACTTTCACCACCAAGTCTGGTCAACACTGACCTACTTGGATTTTTACTCTTGCCAACCTTCCTGTTGGACTTACCTTTGCCTAATCTCTAGTTAGGACTTTCCCGGTCAAGTCTCCGGTCAACACTGACCTACTTGACTTGTCTTCTCATCAACCTGGTCAAACCCTTGACCATCTCCACAATCGGATAATTTCTCCAGCAATCTCCATATATTGTCAAATGGACGATTGCCCTAGGAATCTCCATATATTGTCAAACATCAAAACTCAAATCCCGACTCAAGCTTGACCCAACTCAAGCTTAGTCAAACTAGTCAAACTTGACCTAGGGAAATTGCCCCAACAATCTCTCCCTTTTTGATGTTTGGCAATACCTCTAAGTTAGGCTAAATCTCATAGCCTTAACCTCTTCATTATCACAAGGCTAAATCTCATAGCCTTAATCTCTTCATTATCACAAGGCTAAAACTTATAGCTTTAATCTCTTCTTTACCACAAGGCTAAATCTCATAGCCTTAATTCTTTCATGACAAAGCATGAATGAAGGTTTCCTTCATTCTCTCCCTTTCCTAGAGGACAAACTCCCCCATTTCAGGATGAAGACCTAACTTAATCTTCCATTCTCCCCCTTTGTCACACATCAAAAACTGAAAATAAACTCGTCTACATAAGAGTTAACTCCCAATGAAGATCACATACCCTCCATTGTCTCCAAGGCCACCCTTGGGCTCCATTTCACTTTACAATGCTCATCCGAGATCATTCCTTCATTTTGTCAATGAAAATCTCATTCATTGTATTCAATGCTCCCCCTTGAGCAGTAATCTTCTTCTCAATGCTCATCCAAGAGCACTTTCCACTTTACCAATGAAGGTCAGATTCCCTTCATGAACCACCTAGTGCTTCCCCTTGAGCAGTAATCTACTCTACAATGCTCGTCCGAGAGTATTGATGTAATGACCGCCTTTCTCATACCCTAACTTAGGGCACGAACGTTACCTTTATCTTTATATATATATATATATATATATATATATATATATATATATATATATATATATATATATATATATATATATATATATATATAACCTTGTTATTTGCACTTCGCTTGATTCAGAAATCTAGTCTGAACTTGTGTGGCACACGGCTGTGTAACCTTTCTAGAAGCTAAACCTTACATGGTCGTGTGTGACACATGACCATGTGACTTTTGTAGAGACTAAACCTTTCATGGTCGTATGTTATATATATATATATATATATATATATATATATATATATATATAACCTTGTTATTTGCACTTCGCTTGATTCAGAAATCTAGTCTGAACTTGTGTGGCACACGGCTGTGTAACCTTTCTAGAAGCTAAACCTTACATGGTCGTGTGTGACACATGACCATGTGACTTTTGTAGAGACTAAACCTTTCATGGTCGTATGTGACACATGGCCATGTGACTTTTGCAGAGGCTAAGCCTCGCATGGCCGTGTGTGGCACACGGCCGTGTAACTTTTCCAGAGGCTAAGCCTCACATGGTCGTGTGTGGCACATGGCCGTGTAACTTTTCCCGAGGCTAAGCCTCGCATGGCCGTGTGTGGCACACGGTCATGTAACTTTTCCAGAAGCTAAGCCTCGCATGGCCGTGTGTGGCACACGACCGTTTAACTTTTCCAGAAGCTAGGCCTCGCATGGTCATGTGTGGCACACGGCCATGTAACTTTGGCCGAGAGGGAGAGAGTTGGGGCCGTGTGACTCCACACGGCCATGTCACGGGCCGTGTGGGGGTCACACCCTGCACCCCAAAAGGGAGTGATTCTCCCCTTGTACTCCTTTCTTGGCTTATCGATCTATCCCATTACTTTATGAGGAGACTTTGACAACTAATTACTAACAACTGAACATTCTTCATACACAATACTCCAATAGTATGTTTATGCTAAGCGGAAATGAGAAACTAGATTCATCAGTATCAAAATCTAGCATTTTCAAGTACTAGCAAGTTCCAAGATCACTTTCCACTGTTCCGTCACACACACCAGCAAACATTGCTCCTGCTACCCCCTCCTTATTCAAGCTTCCCTTTACCTTTATCTGCAGTATAAGGAAATTCAAATCTATAAGCAAACGCTTAGTAAGTACTATCTACTCACAAAACCATGCATTTAAGAGAACATGTTTTTAAAACTGCTTGGGAAGAAAACAACCAAACATGCACTTGAGTATAGTTCATGCTAAAACTCATGCTTTGTAAATATGCACATGATATGTATTTTTAAAACAGGTTTATAGTGCAAATCATCAACTTCAACCATGCTAGTAAGGTAATGAAAACAGAAATCTTGGCATATCATAGAGTTCATCGACGCTACACTTTATAACTCAAGTTCTCCACTTAATGATGGTTTTACTTTAACAAACTAATGAACTTGGAAACTTTATAATACATACTAGTGAAAATAATAATCAACTTCTTTGGTCCCGACAATGTACCACTTTACGCGCATCCTTAATAAGATCTGAGGTAGCTAATCTCGAACCCATTAAAGTACTACTAGGCGAACTTATGCCTAGGGCAATCTAGGAGCCCATCCCATGGACCTTGGTCCAGTACATGTCACTTCAAAGTAAAATACTTTCTTTTAATACTTCTTTCTTATTCTTGCACTAATTTGTTATTTAGACAAACACCTGGTGTGCACTTTAACCCCGTACTTGTAGGGAAGCACTTTAGAGCCCTTGAATTTATGCTTCTTAGTCCCAAACTAGATGGGAAGTCATTCAAGACCCTCTACATATGCTCTTAGTCCCAAAACTTAGAGGGGCAGTTTACATATCATAGCATGTGCATAACATATCATAGCATATAATTCCTTTAACATACATAATCTACATTAACTACCACAAAAGGGTCTTTTCACATGCATAACGTAACAACTCATACTGCAGGTGAGAGATACTTACTTCCTTTTGCTATTTCTTACTCTTACACCCTTAGGGTGTGTTTGGTTCGAGGTTATTCTTGATAACTTTGGTTATCCATTCAAGGTTATCAACAAAAACCTTGTTTGGTTTAGGTATTCGATGATTCCTAAGTAATGTTCCATGCCCGACACGTCAGCAAAAGGGTCATGCAGCCCGGAATCGGAAAACCTCAGAAAACTAAGGTTTTTGTTGATTCCGGGGTTAACGAATTTTTTTTATCAAAAATACCCTTCGATAAGAAAAAATATGAAAAAAAAGAGAAAAATAATAAAAAAAATAATAATAAAATTTAAAAAATTTAAAATTTTATTTTTTTTCAAAAATAAATAATTTTAAAAAATAAAAAAAATAAAAATTTTAAAAATGTTAAAAAATTTTGAAATTTTAAAAAATTTAAAAAAAAATTATAAAAATTTAAAATTTTTTAAAAATTTTAAAAAATTAAAAAAAATTATAAAAATTTTAAAAATAAATAAATAAAAATTAAAATTTTAAAAATGTAAAAAAAATAAAAATATATAAATATAAATAATATAAAATTATAAAAACATTAAAAAATAAAAAAACACATAAAAAGTAAAATAATATACAAGAAAAAAAAATAAAAAAACATTAAAAAATAAATAAATAATAATAATAATAATAATAATAATAATATTATTATTATTATTATTATGTATAGTTGGTTTTGTAACTGAGGGTAATACGGTAAAATATTAAACTAGGATATTCATTAAAACCTTCAAACAAATAAGTTTTTGTTGAATTACCTAAGTTGAACCAAACAACATTTGGTTATGTTTTATTCCCTATAACCTTGATTATGTGATTACCTGGTAATCACATAACCAAGGTTATACATGATGACTTGAACCAAACGCACCCTTAATGTTTAGGGAGAACAACCTCTCTTGGGCGCCTCACCCTCCAACTGGACCTTCACACGCGTACCACTTCCTTGGGAAAACACTTCTCTTAGATTTTTTTCCCCCTTGAAAATCTTTAAAACGTGGAACCCTAGGGTTCTTGGCTGAACTTGCAAAGAAGAAGGGAAGAATTCGGCTAGGTATGGGGAGAAGAGAAAATGAAGAGATTTAGGTTTTAATCTCATCCCTCACCTTTTATACTTAGTGGAAGTTGAAGCATCTCTTCCCCCAAGAATCTACTTATAAGGAATTGTTTCCTATTACCAATGTGATGCTTTACCACCACCCTATTGGCAACTTAAACTAATCTCATGTAAGAGGTCTTGGGTTTAATCCTAGCTTGGGCCATTTATACATATATTTTTAGTTCTTTTCTCTTTTTTTTATTTATTTTTTCTCTTTTGAATTAGAGAAAATTTATGGGTGTTACAATGTCGCTCACTTGGCTACCAGGATTCATAAACTCTACTACTTAAGCCTGGAGGTCTAGAGTTCGAATCCTGGGGAAGACAAAAATCCACTGCCAGGGGTGGAAAGTCCTAGTGAGTAACGGCATGGCCAAAGGGTCGTCGATCGACGACATGAGAGGTCGCCAAATGAGCCGACGACATAAGGGCCGCCAGTTGGGCCGCCACAAGGGTCGCCCAAGAGGCCAAAGGGTCGGGTCGTTACAATAAAAATGCCACTCACTTGGCTACCAGGATTCATAAACTCTAGTACTTAAGCATGGAGGTCTAGAGTTCGAATCTTGGGGAAGGCAAAAACCCACTGCCAGGGGTGGAAAGTCCTAGTGAGTAACGGCACGGTCAAAGGATCGTCGGTCGACGACATGAGAGGTCGCCAAATAGACCGACAACATAAGGGCCGCCACAAGGGTCACCCAAGAGGCCAAAAGGGTCAGGTCGTTACAATTGATCATCCTAGCAATGAAGATAACCAATCTTCCATTGCTCCCCATTTTTGAAGGTTTAACCCCCTTCCAAGGTCTTTGAAAAGATTTTTATATTTTCAAAGAGTAACTCCCCCTAAAAAAATATGGTCAAATTTCTATTATTGCACCAACAATGACTTGGGGTTCCTAAATAATTAGGAAAACAAAAACTCGAAGTTTGGAGGTTCAAAATTCAACAATGAAACTAAACCTCAACCTAAACTTCTCCTAAGTCAACATTAACCAAACCATGTTTGTTTTCACCATGAAAACTCCCCCTAAGTGTATACAAACATATTCCAAAGGGTTATGAATGATTAATGACCCTTGAAAATCAAAACTTAAAGTTTTAAGGTTCCAAAATTCAGAATTGAAACTAAACCTTATCCTAAACTTCACTTTGGTTTATCTTAACCAATCCATACTTGTTTTCATCAAGAAAACTCCTCCTAAATGTCTAGAAATATATTCCAAGGGATTTGGAATGGTTATTGGGACTCGAAGTGACTTAAAGTGCTGAAATCAGGCTTTTTCAGCCAAAAACTACACTTCAATCGATCAATGGATCGATTGAAGTAGTGTGGAACGATCGATGGATCGATCCACTGCGTTTCTGTTCGCGTAAAACGCCTTCTCAATCGATCGACCGATCGATTGAGGCAGCTCAATCGATCGGGTGATCGATTGAATGCCTGATATGTCTGAAAATTAACTTCAGCCAACTTCAAAAATTCTAAAAAAATTTTGCAAAATGAAATTTAATGTATATATTACTTAGGGTATATATTATCAAGGAAAAATAGTTTTCTATGAAAATACTTCTTATTTTCAAAGATTAATATAAACCTGAAAACTTGTAAAAATTTTAGTATTTTTTTCAAGTTTGTGTCTAACTATTCAATGATGATCACTATCAAGAGATAGTCTTCACCAAGGTTTTCCAAAAGTATTTCAAAATGATTTTAAAAACCAATATCCAACCATGTTCTTTGGGTTCAATGCACATGACTTGTACATTAGCTTTCTCAATGATTGGAAGTCACATGACTATGTGTTTTGATGAACCTAAAACTCAGCAAGATACAGTAAATCAACATCTTGAGTTTTGTTCACCATCTTAACATCTCATTTGTATATAATGTGTACTAAAACACATACAAGTCACCTTATGGTTCTTTGTGAGATGTATATTTGGTTTTGCCCTAAACTAAGGGATCATGCATATCTATCTAGGCATTATAAGACCTATGATCATTCACCTAGAATGTTATTTGGTGTATTCCCACTTGTTGGGATATTTACCATTATTAATAAATGTCTTTTGTCCTTAATTACAAGGAAATTAACATAATGTATGATTTTACATGGCATACATCAAAATAAGTAATTTTCAAATGAAAATTTCCTATAACTACATGATGTATGTATGACATGACATGGTATTTTTGTGTTTTTCATAATAAACATGAATGCAACACATGATGTCATGACATGTGATAGGCAATCAATCGTGGCATTTTAGCATATATAAAATATACCTAGATATGTTATCTAAGTATCCTTAAGCCTTAGCTAAACCTTAAAATTAAGCCCTAGATTGTTTATTTCTCCCTAAGGAAATGCCAAAATCCAACTTGACATTTCTTTTTCCTTTTTACTTGTGCCACTTGAAATAGATTCAAGGTCTCAACTTTCTTGGCACATGATACTCTTTCCAAGAGTAATCATTTAAGATAAGGCTTATCTTTCTCCTAACCCTCAAATTTTATTTAGCACAAATTACTCCTTTTAAGGATTAAACAATTTTGATTGAGATTTAATCTTGCTCTTAATCCTTCAAGAACATACTAATATCTCATCTTGACATTTCTAATCCTTTTCAAGTGTGCCAATTTACATGTATTTCGATTCCTTAAGATTTGACATACTTTGTTCTTCCAAAGAGTAATTACTTTGGATTAAGGTTAAAAATCTCCCTTAACCCCTCAATAGAATACCAAATTTCCAACTTGGTATTTCTTTTTGCATTTGTGCCAATTTAAATTTAAGTCCAATTCCTCAAAACTTGACATATTTTACTCTTTCAAAGAGTAAATGAAATCAAATTAAGGCTTAGATCCGCCTTTAATCTTCTAAGAAAAATGTCAAAGCCCCAACTTGGCATTTCTTATCCTTTTCTAAATGTGTCCATTTAACTTAAGTTCAAATCCTCAAAGTTTTGACACATTTTACTCTTCCAAAGAGTAAACATCTTACATTATGACCTAGGTTTTATTTTAATTACCCTAAGAAAATACCAACCCCTAATTTCAAATCCTCAAAACTTGGCACCTTTTTGCTCTTTAAGGCTTAATCGCATTTGATTAAAGCATGGGTTTCTTTTAATTCCTTAAGAAAGTATCAAAATTCTAACTTAATTTTTCTTATACTTTTCTTAAGTGTGTCAATTTAGATTGAGTTCAACTCTTCAAATTTTGGCACATATATTACTCTTTTAAAGAGTAACCCCATAATCCTTTCCATTTTCAAAGGTTAACAATAACTTTGAAAATACTCTCAAGTGTCAACTTTAATAATTTTGGGTTAACTACCCTTCCAATTTGAGTTGATACTCTCTAAACTCATCTAGGGTGTAGAGAATATGCTCCTAGGAACCCAAAACCTATTGGTGCTCCTTGGATGCTCTAGGTACTCACTAGGGATAACTTCCCTAGATACCTTCCTAAGGACCTTTCTAGGCTTCTTAGAAGCCTTGGTCACTTCTACTAGGCCACTCCTAGGGATAACTTCCCTTGTGACCTTTTTTTGTGACTTTGTTAGACTTCTTAGAAGTCTTAGCCACATTGGTCTTGCCAAAAGAATCTTTAGGGATTCCTTCCCTAGTATCCTTGACTTGACCTTTACACCTAGGGTTGGTCCTGTTGGTCCCTTTGGAGGCCAGCAAGAGGGGAGGGGTGAATTGCCCTACAAAAAAAAACACAAACCTTTCTCGGATATTCAACTAATTTAAAAGAACTTGTAATCAAAATAAAGAGACTAATAAAATGCAAATCAGACACAAAGGTTTACTTGGTTTGCAATCAGGGGATTGCTAATCCAAGGAAAGTAAGTGCACTATCTGATGATCTCCTTTAGGCGGAGTAGCCTCTTTACAGCGTTGACAGCACAAATAAAAGGAACATAAATGAAAGCACAGAGAAAACTGATTACAAGTAAGTTAAATGATCTGTGCAAACCAGTGCTATATTTATAGCACTGGTCGGGGTGCCCCGAAGGGTTCCGGGCGCCCGGGGGGATAAAATTTTATCCCCTAACGTTCAAATCGAGTTTGACTTGATCTGGTCAATTTCTCTGGTCCGGGCGCCCGGAACACGCCCGGAAGGGTTGCGGGCGCCCCGGGCTGCTCCGGGCGCCCGTAATGGTTCCGGGCGCCCCAAGCCCTAAAGTCAACAGAGGTTGACTTTTTCGTCTCCGGTTCAACTCATCTCGGTCCGGGTCTTGTTCGCTTCGGCTCTGCTAGCTTGAGTGATCTCGGCCATCCGGAATAGGGCTCACCGATGATCTCCTTCGGGCGGAGTAGCCTCTTTACAGCGTTGACAGCACAAATAAAAGGAACAGAAATGAAAGCACAGAGAAAACTGATTACAAGTAAGTTAAATGATCTGTGCAAACCAGTGCTATATTTATAGCATTGGTCGGGCGCCCCGAAGGGTTCTGGGCGCTCTGGGGGATAAAATTTTATCCCCCAACGTTCAGATCAAGTTTGACTCGATCTAGTCAATTTCTCTGGTCCGGGCGCCCGGAAGGGTTCCGGGCACCCGGAATGGTTCCGGGCGCCCTGAGCCCTAAAGTCAATAGAGGTTGACTTTTTCATCTCCGGTTCAGCTCATCTCGATCCGGGTCTTGTTCGCTCCGGCTCCGCTAGATTGGGTGATCTCGGCCATCCGGAATAGGGCTCACCCAAACCCAAGTTTCGGTCTTCTCCTCGAGCAGCCTTCCTTCCCAGTTTCTCATCCCTCGAACATTGCGTACGTTTTTCTCGTCCACCGGTATACTCTTCCGCGGTCACCTCGTCCCTCGGATGCACCAAGCCCGTTGGCTCTCTCCCGTGTCGTCCTTCTCTCTAGCCGCGTCTTCCACTCGACTTCCTGTGTTCCTAAGCTCCTGCACACTTAGACACAAGGGTTAGACAAAGCAGGACCTAACTTAACTTGTTTGATCACATCAAAACACCTTGGGGTTCCAACAATCTCCCCCTTTTTGATGTGAGCAACCCAAGTTAAGTTAGGGTAAAACAGATGTAATAAAAAACAGTTGATATGCAAATAAGTCCAAATATTTTTCAATTGAAAAATTATATAACTCCCCCAAGACTTAACATATTTCTCCCCCTTTGATCACATAAAAAATGGGGTTTCTAAACAAGTTTAAGGTAAATTCTCTCTTAAAAAATCTTTAAAAAATTTCTAAGTTTAAAAGAAAATATCTATAAGAGAAAAAAATTTCTAAGTCAAATTAAATTTAAAAAAATTAAGTATAAAAAAAATGATGATTTTTCAAAAGTTTAAGTATTTGCAAAAATTTCTAAGTAAAACAAAATTTTGTGCAACAGAATATATACCAAAAAAAATCTTTAAGAAAAATTTTCTAGCTTAAAATATTTCTAAGTTTTTGAAAATATGAGTAGTTTTGCATATATTTTCTAAAATAAATTGAATAACTCTTTTAAAGCATCAAGTAATTTGAATTAATGATTTTTCAGTTAGTCAATTAAACTTTTCATTTCGATACTTGGCTTCCAGGTAGTGGCGAGGTGCTAGGCCTTCTTAGTTATTGGAGTAACAACCACTTTCTAGACAAAGCCGCATAAAAAAATTACATGTTTAATTTTTTTACTGAAAAATGCTAAGTTTAATTTTAATTTTTTAAGTTAAACATGTTTTCGGAACCCAATAGAGGTTCCTACCTACAGGGTTAATCAAGTATTTCCTAGGTACATATGCTTTTGATATTTTTCTAATTTGACTTTGATGAAATCTATAATACCAATTTAAACCTTTATAATTTCTAAAAGTAGAAATATTTGAACCATTAGACTTTTTCAATTTTTCTATTTCTTCTTTTAGTTTTTCATTTTTAATTTTCAATTTATCAAAATCCTCTATAAGACTTGATTTTGCCAAAATTCTTTTTGTTTCTAAAATTTCATTTTCTAATTTGGTATTTTTATTTTCTAATTTATACATGGATTTTGTTATAGACTTAATTCCAAAGTAAAGTTGATCAGGGGGTAAGAGGCATACCTCACTTACCATATCAGACTTGAAGCCTGAATCTCCCCCTGCTTCGCTGCTTTCATTTGAGGTCGCTCCCCCTTCATCGATGCTGAGTTCTGATGTACTTTGCCCTTCGTAGCTTGCCATTAGCGCTAGCCTGGCATATTCTTGAATCTCGGACTCAGATGATGAAGTGTCGTCCCAAGTAGCTTTTAGGTTCTTGTGCTTTTTGGGTACCTTGATTTTGTCCTTCTTGAGTTCTGGGCAGTCCTCTCTTAGGTGTCCTTCCTTTTGACACTGGTAGCAACGCATCCTTCTTCTATTTCTTGGATTTTTTTTATTCTGCATTTCTTTAAATTTATTAAATCTAAAAAACTTTTTAAAGTTTCTTACCATATATGCTTCCTGATCCTCTTCTGAATCTGACTCGGGTTCATCCTTCTTGGTTGTGTTTAGTGCAATCATCTGACTTGCTTCCTTTGTTGTCCCGGCACACCTGATTTCATGTAGTTCAAGTGTAGAGAATAATTCTTCTAAGGTACTTACCTCCAAGTCCTTTGAAATGTAATAGGCGTCGATGATTGACGTCCATTCTGGAGTTCTGGGAAACCCGTTGAGTGCGTAGCGTATGGTGTCCCGATTTGTTACCGTTTCTCCGAGGTTGTCAAGACCAGTAATCAGTTCTTTTATCTTCGCGTGTAGATTGGCTACCTTCTCACCTTTTTCCAGACGGATGTTCATCAGCTTGTTCCGGAGGATGTCTCTTCTAGCGAGCTTCGCTTCGGGCGTGCCTTCGTGGAGTTCCAGGAACTTCTCCTAGAGTTCTTTAGTAGATGAATAGCTTCCGATGAGGTTGACCTCTTAAGGCGGCAACACGCTCAGCAGGTGATATTCCACACGGTTGTTTGCTACAGACTCATTCTGCTCCTTCTTTGTCCAAAGGCTCTCTTCTTTTTCTTCTCCATCTTGATTCGTCGGAGCTACAAAACCATACTTCATAATAGACCAAATTTCGAAATAAGTTTTTAGGAATACCTCCATACGACGCTTCCAGTCTGCGAAGTCCCCCTCGAATTTTGGTGGAACGATGCTTGGTACGACCATCTCGTTGCTTCGATCGGCGGTTAGTCCTCCTGAAGAACCTGGCTCTGATACCAATAGTAGGATCGAAAAGAATTCAGATATCTCCATAATGACATGATATTGTCCACTTTGGGCCTAAGCCCTCATGGTTTTGCTGTTGGACTCTACCGAAAAGGCCACATGCCAATGGAGATATCTTTTCCTCTTATAAACCCATGATCTTTCCAATGTGTTTTCAATATGGGACTATGTTTGCAACCTTGCAACCCTAACAATCCCCCCCCCCCCTCAAACAAAGGACCATAGGCTTCCCACGTCCGATCCTCGACCCACCAGGTCTTCCTGCCCCTCGGCCCACCCGACCTACTAGGACTTCCTTGCCTAGTCGCAACTAGGACTTCCTGCCTGGTGTCTGGTCCTCTTGATCCGAACATAGGAGCCCCCACTTTCTTTGTTCAAGGTCAATATTGTTGGTGCAACCTTAGGTCAAGGTTGACCAGGTTGACCTGACTCGAGTTGACCTGACTCGAGTTGTATTTTGATGTTTGACGAGAATAGAAAAGTTGTATTCCGATGTTTGACAGAATACAAACTTGGGAGATTGTGGGTGCAATCTTTGGTCAAGGTTGACCTAGTTGACCCAAGGTGAATCGTCCTGATTTTGGAAAGTTCTGGTGAGTGAAGCCAGGCAAGGGAAATCCAGATAGGTCAATGTTGACCAGACATCTGGTGAAAAGTCCAAGCAGGGAGCTTGGCATGAGAAAAGTCCAAGTATGGAGACTTGGCATGGAAAAGTCCAAGCAGGGAGCTTGGCACGGGAAAAGTCCAAGTATGGAGACTTGGCACGAAAAAAGTCCAAGTATGGAGACTTGGCACGGAAAAGTCCAAGCAGGGAGCTTGGCACGGGAAAAGTCCAAGTATGGAGACTTGGCACGGAAAAGTCCAAGTATGGAGACTTGGCACGGAAAAGTCCAAGTATGGAGACTTGGCACGGAAAAGTCCAAGTATGGAGACTTGGCACGGGAAAAGTCCAAGTATGGAAACTTGGCATGGGAAGTCGGAGAGGGCTTGGTAGCTCGTTCTCCGGACTAGGTCAGAGAGGGCTCGGGAGCTCGTTCTCTGGACCAGACGTGGAAGTCGGAGATGGCTCGGTAGCTCGTTCTCCGGACTAGGTCGGAGAGGGCTCGGTAGCTCGTTCTCTGGACCGGACGAAGTCGGAGAGGGCTCGGCAGCTCGTTCTCCGGACTAGGTCAGAGAGGGCTCGGTAGCTCGTTCTCAGGACCAGGTAAGGTTTAGGGCTGGGAGCTCTAAACCTAGATCGATCTGTAGACCGATCAGTAACCAAACAGTGTGCTTCTGTGAATTAACTGATCGGTCTGGTGACCGATCAGTAATCATACAGAAGCGAAGAAGATCGGAGAAGAAAGAGGGGGATCGGTCTGTGGACCGATCCACCTGAGTCCTGATCGGTCCACAGACCGATCAGAGAGTTGGGCAACTCTCTGTGAAGCATGCTGATCGGTCTGGGGACCGATCAGCATAGGTCCTGATCGGTCCCAAGACCGATCAGAGAAGGTCTGGACCGATCAGGGTGGAGCCTGATCGGTCCAGCTCTAGCCGTTGAGTCACAACGGCTAGATTTCTGCTGTGTTTTCTGCCCTCTTCGCAGGTTCGCAGGATCAGGGATATAAAGGGGTCGAGTGCCACTACAGTATAGTATTGATAACCTCTCTTTTCTTTCTGATCTCACTGCAATCAGAGCTTTGCTGAGCTCTCATTTTCCTGAAGCTTCGTGGAAGCTTCCTTCGGCTGGTTCCTGCTGTTGTAGGTGTTTCGTGAAGTTGCTGCTTCATCCAGTCGACGAGAAGGCAAGCTGTGTTTTTACATTCTTACTTCCTTTGTATTATGCTGTATCTTTGTACTCTTATCTTGCTGCTGCAGGAACTTTGTGGCGAGGTTTCTCCACCCAGAAGGAGTGTTTATTAGCCGGTTTTCCGGGGTCTCATCCACCGACTGATTGAGAGAATTCGTCCACCTTACGGACACGCCGAGGAGTAGGAGTTTCATCTCCGAACCTCGTTACATCGCTGTGCTTGAGGTTTGATTTCTCCATTTACGTTTCTGTTGTTATTTTTCCGCTGCGCTAACTTGATTTGTAGAAAGAAACGTGAATTTGGGGTCGGCTATTCACACCCCCCCTCTCTAGCCGCTATCCGAAGATCCTAACAAGTGGTATCAGAGCGAGGTTGCTCTTCGACGGATTAACACCCGGGGGAGCACAAGCTAGAGAATGGATCAACTTGGAGATGACATCACGATTCCACCCTTCTACGATCGCGACGACTTCGCGTATTGGAAGGTAAGAATGAAGTATTTTCTTATGACTAACCTAGAAAATTGGAATTGTGTACAAGTAGGTTTTATTCCTCCGATGGATAAAGGAGGAGAACCTCTCGAGAAGAAGAAGTGGACGAAGGAACAAATCCACCAATCCACAATCAACGACGAGGTAACGAAAATCCTTGAATTTTCATTACCTAATGATATCTTGTGTAAGATAGGTGGATACAACGATGCCAAGGAGTTGTGGAACAACTTGGCTAAGTTCCATGAGGAGAGCTCCAATTCAAGTCATGAAGAGGAGTCAAGTGAGCCAAGTAGCTCACATCATGGAGGTATGGAATTAGAAGTTGAGGGCTACTCAACATCTAAGGAAGAAGAGGAGAAGAGTTCTTCTTCAAGATTGGAGCAAGAAGAAGAAGTCTCTACCTCCGGAAGGGATGAAGAAGAAAGCTTATGTTCATCCTCAACTCTAGGTAACTCAAGCAACTTAATTTCAAGTAAATTACATATAATATGTTTTGAGTGTAGGGAATATGGACATTACAAGAGCAAATGTCCAAAGAGGATTAGGAAGACTCCACCGGCATCAAAAGTCAAGGAAGCCGGAGTCCCGATACGCAAGGGCAAGGAGCACGTGGTGTGCTTCCAATGCAAGCAAAGGGGACATTATAGGAGCCAATGTCCGAGGGGGAGGCAACCTCACAAGGACAAGAGACCAAGCACATCTATGGGGGAAGCTAAGGCAAACCCTAAGGTATCTTTTAAGGCACATTATTGCAATTCTAATAAGAAACATGCTAGTAGCCTTATTGCAATTGCCAATGATGATAAGCATGATAACTATAGAAACCGATACATGTGCCTAGGTGCCAAACATGTTAGTCTAGGTAAGGACAATACTAGAAATGCCACCCCTAGAATTAACTCATCTAAGGTTAAGGAAAACCTAGATAGGAATCCCAAAATAACTAGACATATGCCTAGGAATACCTCAAAGAAAAATGGAAAATTAAAACTTGAGGTATTAGAGAAGGAAAATCAAGTCTTGAGGTCAAGACTTGACACCTTAGAAAAGGCCCTTAAGAATTTGGAGAAGTCAACTCTAGGGTCTAAGGGTCAAAAACAAAAGCCCAAGGACATGAGAGGTTTGAGTCACAAACCGAAGTCTCAAGTGGTCAAGCCCACTTATCATAATGTTCCATTCGATTATGGAACAAGACCTAGGGCTAGGAAGACCATCACCAAGGTCACAAGGGGAGTCACCCCTAGAGTTGATCTTGATGAGTTCCAAATGACCAAGACTTTAAAGCCTAGGAGGGTCATTAGGAGGGTTGCTAGGGAAGTCATCCCTAGTGAATATTTAGTGAACCCAATGAGCTCAAATAGGTATTGGGTTCCTAGGAGCGTGATTCCTTCACGCTAGATGGGTTAGGGTGTGCCAACCTTAATTGGATAGGTAGTTAACCTACTCATGGCAAAAGGTGGTATTTTAGGAATATTCAAGGTGTAATCAAGCCTTGAAAATGAAATTAAGAACTATTCCTAGGGTGATTAGGATGTGCCAACCACATTTGAGGAGTTTTCTAGGATCAATCTAATTGGGACATAGTGATCTAAAAGTCTTTAGTATATGATTTTAGGTCTATTACACTTAGGAATATAGAATTTGTGGCAAAATGATCAAAATTATCAAAAATGGCAACTAAGGCTAGAATTAGGTATTTTCTATACCTTTATATGTTATTTGCCATATATTGTTTGTCATATGTCATGTCATGACATCATATCTATTTTATTATCATTTGAAGTGTCATGATAATGCTTAGGTTAGTTAGATGTCATGCCTCATTTAAGTTTCATACTTTATGACATGACATCATGACATTGGCACATATTTTCACTTATGATATTATTTTATGCCATGTCATCATCTTTTGCATTTATAATCAATTAATTTGATTCAAGGACAAAAATACAATTTGATATGGAAATCAAATTGTTGTTTAGAAAATACATGAGAACTTAGCCTAAGATAACCTAAACTCATATCTCACATCAAAATTGACTTGGATGTGTTTGATACACCTTAGATGTGTGTGGGATATTAGGATTATGAGTTAGGATCAAGGTGCATAGTTCTTGTACCTAGATGAGCCTAATTCGAAATTGAGGATCATAGGGAAAGCTTGTGTACAAGTCATGTACATTTAGCCCTAAGATTGTGGTCCTAAATTGAATGGTTTAAAATCATTTTAAAATTTATTTGAAAAACCTTGATGAAGTTTTTCTAGTGATAGCATTCATCATTGAGCAAGTTGATACAAAGTTGAGATAAACTTGAACTATTTCAAAGTTTTTAAACTTTGTATCAAGATTTGAAAATGGAAGTTATTTTCATAGAAAACTATTTTTCCATGATAGTATATGTTATGAGGAATGTATCCTCAAAATTTTATAATTTTTGGAATTTTCTGTAATTTTGTAGGGTTTCAATTTCGAAGGAAGAAATTCATAAATCAGATGTGTGACCGATCAGGAGGTTCCCTGATCGGTCCAGGGGATGCTGGATCGGTCACTGGACCGATCCAGGGATATCCTGATCGGTCTGGTGACCGATCGGGCGTACCAAATTCTGTCTAAAATTTCTGAAATTTCAGCTGGAAGTTGGTATTTTAGATTTCTAAAGGTTTGAAACTCTCCAAGACATTGTTGGCGCAATGGTCAAGGGGGAGTTGACCTTTAGGGGGAGTTTTACCTATTAGTCAAGGGGGAGTTGACTTTTAGGGGGAGTTTTTACTCTAAAGACTTGAGTGATATGGGATTATCATTAAGTTGATTGTTGACTTTAGTATCAAGGGGGAATTTAAGGGTTTCAATGAAAGGTATGAGACTTTCATTAGGAAGAAACTCTTGACCTTGATTCACTCTTTTTGATGTGTGTCAAAAAGGGGGAGAATGGGAGAATGTCCAAAGAATGTTCAAGGAAGAACATTAGAGTTTGGGGAGAATGTTCAAGGAAGAACATTGGAAAACCTAAGTTAGGTTATCGGGTTAACCTAACTTGATTATGGTTTTTGTCAAACATCAAAAAGGGGGAGATTGTTGGTGCAACCTTAGGTCAAGGTTGACCTGGTTGACCTGACTCGAGTTGTATTTTGATGTTTGACGAGAATAGAAAAGTTCTATTCTGATGTTTGACGAGAGTAGAAAAGTTGTATTCTGATGTTTGACAGAATACAAACTTGGGAGATTGTGGGTGCAATCTTTGGTCAAGGTTGACCTAGTTGACCCAAGGTGAATCGGCCTGATTTTGGAAAGTTCTGGTGAGTGAAGCCAGGCAAGGGAAATCCAGATAGGTCAAGGTTGACCAGACATCTGGTGAAAAGTCCAAGCAGGGAGCTTGGCACGAGAAAAGTCCAAGTATGGAGACTTGGCACGGAAAAGTCCAAGCAGGGAGCTTGGCACGGGAAAAGTCCAAGTATGGAGACTTGGCACGAGAAAAGTCCAAGTATGGAGACTTGGCACGGAAAAGTCCAAGCAGTGAGCTTGGCACGGGAAAAGTCTAAGTATGGAGACTTGGCACGGAAAAGTCCAAGTATGGAGACTTGGCACGGGAAAAGTCCAAGTATGGAAACTTGGCATGGGAAGTCGGAGAGGGCTTGGTAGCTCGTTCTCCAGACTAGGTCAGAGAGGGCTCGGGAGCTCGTTCTCTGGACCAGACGTGGAAGTCGGAGAGGGCTCGGTAGCTCGTTCTCCGGACTAGGTCGGAGAGGGCTCGGTAGCTCGTTCTCTGGACCGGACGAAGTCGGAGAGGGCTCGGCAGCTCGTTCTCCGGACTAGGTCAGAGAGGGCTCGGTAGCTCGTTCTCAGGACCAGGTAAGGTTTAGGGCTGGGAGCTCTAAACCTGGATCGGTCTGGTGACCGATCCAGTGATACGCTGGTTGACTGATCGGTCTGTAGACCGATCAGTAACCAAACAGTGTGCTTCTGTGAATTAACTGATCGGTCTGGTGACCGATCAGTAATCATACAGAAGCGAAGAAGATCGGAGAAGAAAGAGGGGGATCGGTCTGTGGACCGATCCACCTGAGTCCACAGACCGATCAGAGAGTTGGGCAACTCTCTGTGAAGCATGCTGATCGGTCTGGGGACCGATCAGCATAGGTCCTGATCGGTCCCAAGACCGATCAGAGAAGGTCTGGACCGATCAGGGTGGAGCCTGATCGGTCCAGCTCTAGCCGTTGAGTCACAACGGCTAGATTTCTGCTGTGTTTTCTGCCCTCTTCGCAGGTTCGCAGGATCAGGGATATAAAGGGGTCGAGTGCCTCTACAGTATAGAATTAAGAACCTCTCTTTTCTTTCTGATCTCACTGCAATCAGAGCTTTGCTGAGCTCTCATTTTCCTGAAGCTTCGTGGAAGCTTCCTTCGGCTGGTTCCTGCTGTTGTAGGTGTTTCGTGAAGTTGCTGCTTCATCCAGTCGACGAGAAGGCAAGCTGTGTTTTTACATTCTTACTTCCTTTGTATTATGCTGTATCTTTGTACTCTTATCTTGCTGCTGCAGGAACTTTGTGGCGAGGTTTCTCCACCCAGAAGGAGTGTTTATTAGCCGGTTTTCCGGGGTCTCATCCACCGACTGATTGAGAGAATTCGTCCACCTTACGGACACGCCGAGGAGTAGGAGTTTCATCTCCGAATCTCGTTACATCGCTGTGCTTGAGGTTTGATTTCTCCATTTACGTTTCTGTTGTTATTTTTCCGCTGCGCTAACTTGATTTGTAGAAAGAAACACGAATTTGGGGTCGGCTATTCACACCCCCCCTCTCTAGCCGCTATCCGAAGATCCTAACAAATATTGTACCCACATGGTTCAATCATACCATAGCTCTTGTGCACAGTCGGCGGTTAAACCTTCTGGCAGTCCGGGCTCTGATACCAATAGTAGGATCGAAAAGAATTCAGATATCTCCACAATGGCATGATATTATCCACTTTGTGTCTAAGCCCTCATGGTTTTGCTCTTGGGCTCTACCCAAAAGGTCTCATGCCAATGAAGATATCTTTTCCTCTTATAAACCCATGATCTTTCTCATGTGTTTTCAATATGGGACTATGTTTGCAACCTTACAACCCTAACAGTTCCCATAGTTATATGGAACCCTATGAAAAGAAGTCACATCCTTCTTGACTTTAGGTTTGTATCCCAAACTTCTATAACCATTGAATGACTCTTGTCTAGTTCTCCCTAGAGTTTGCTCATTTTGACCCTTAAGAAGATTTTCCATTCTAGCTAGGGTTCTTTCTAAGTTATCAAATCTTGACCTCAAGACTTGGTTCTCTGTCATTAAATCCATAGATTTGGATTTCTTGATTCCTATGAGTATTTCTATATGTAGGCATATATCTAAAGTCCTTAGAGTTATTACCTAAGTAGTTATCTACCTTTCTAACCTTAGGTGTGGTAGTTCTAGCATGAGGAGGAATGTATCTATCCTTAGTGCCATCATGCTTCCTACTTTCATGATAATTAGCATCAAAATGATAAAAGTTATTTCTAGCATGTCTTTTATCATGTGTCAAAGGAATAGGTTCATTAAATGATACCTTGGTTTTTACCTTGGAAGCTCCCCCTAGACTTGTGCTTCCTTCTTTGACTTTGGTTATTTTCTTCCTCTTTGGACATTGACTCCGATAATGTCCTTTTTGATTGCATGAGAAGCACACAATGTGCTCCTTGCTCTTCTTTGTTTTGGGGATTATCTCTTTGAGCCTCTCCTTGCCCTTAGGTATTACTTGGCCCTTCTTCTTGACCAATTTGGGACACTTACTCTTGTAGTGCCCATGCTCCCTACACTCAAAGCAAATGATATCATTTTTATCATTCACAATGCAAATTTCTATACCTTTGTTGTAAGGGTAACACTCAATCCTCCATTTGATTTATCTTGTGTTGTGGAGGTGACATCATCTTCTAATTCTTCTCCTCTTGAGAGTGTGGGTGTTTCCACTTCTTCAACTCTTGAGGATGTGGATGCTTCCACCTCTTCCTCTCTTAAAGATGTAGAGGATCTCTCATCTTCCTTCTCCTCCTCTCCTTTTTCTTCCTCGAATGTTGCACTCGTGTCAACATCCGATTGGTCCTTCTCTTCTTAGACCAATGAGCTCTTCTCCTTGGGCTCCTCCACTCCTTGGAGTCGTGTAGGGGTCTCATGATAAGCAATGATCTTTTTCCAAAGATCACTTGCACTTCTGTATTCACCTACAGTTAAAAGAATATTAGGAGATAATCAATTAAGCAATATGTTTGTTACCTCCTTATCCGCCTCCGCTAGCTCCTTTTGTTCCTCGATCCAATATCGAGGACGGAGACGTTTATCCTTCTTGTCCGTTGAAGCTTAAAATGGGTCCTCCAAGATCACCCATTGGTTCCAATCCATTTGGAACCAAGTCTCCAACCTTATCCTCCAAAAATTGAAGTCTTCTTTGTCGTATAGAGGTGGAATTCGGATGTCCCATCCGAGAGGTCCTTCACCTCCATCTTCTTCTTCCTCTAGCTTCTTGCTCTCTTGGCGGTTAGTCCGTAGAAGAGCGGTTTCACTCTGATACCAATTGTTAGGACCGATATGCCCGCTAGAGGGGGTGAATAATATCTCGTTGCGCGCTTGTGCTTGCTTCGTCTTGATATGCGGTGGAAAATACAATACAAACACAAACACCGCTAACTCTAGGGATTTACTTGGTATCCACCTCAAAAAGAGGTGACTAGTCCAAGGATCCACACACTCACGCACCCTTCACTATGAAATCACTCCTTTACAGTAACTACCGAAGGCGGAGAAGCCTTACAAGCTCACAATACAACACAAATACAAAGAGAAGCAGATACAAGGGAAATTTTACAAGATTTGTACACCAAACCCTAACCCTAGCTTCTTCTTCTTGTTGTAACTCGCCTCTTGACTTGGACGTGCCTCCAAGAACCTTCAAGAACTGGCATTGCAAGTTTGGAGAAGATCGTTATGAATGTCGCAGAAGAGTCGCAGGAAAGAACGCAAAGTTCTACCGAAGAAATCGCACGCCAATGCCTTTATCTGCGCCAACGGTCGAATCCCAATCGATTGAATTGCTCCCAATCAATTGGAGAGGCTTTGGATCAATCGGCCGATCGATCCAGAGCGTCTCTGTGCTCTCTGGAAATCCCCTGAATTGATTTCCCAATCGATTCACTGTGTTTCGTGTGATTTCCAGCGATCGCACGAAAATCCACCCTCCCAATCGATCAGCCGATCGATTGGAGGCTCCCAATCGATCGTCGATCGATTGGGAGGCTTTCTATGCTATCGACATTTGTCTCCCAATTGATCCATGGATCAATTGGGAGACGCCTTTGTCGCGGGTGCTCTCCCAATCGATCAACTGATTGATTGGGCATGAGCTAATCGATCGGTTGATCAATCCAGCTCTTGTGAACTTGCCTAATCAAGTTCGAAGACCCTTATAACCAACATACGGTCAACCATGACCTGTTGGTACATCATGCCTAGTATTTGGCTACACTCGACCAACCTCGAACTAGCCTTCTAGCCTCCTCCATCAATCTTGCGTCTCTCGGATACCTCTCATCCTTCACGCCTTGCCTTCAGGAGCTTCCTTCAGCCTCATCCTAGTTGTCGAGTTCTTCTTGCTACGTCACACTAGGACTCATCTTGCCAAGACCACATGCTTGGACTTACAACCTTTGCCAAGATCACACTTGGACTTTCCGTTGCCTGACTCCTCCCCAGGACTTTCCTTTTGCCAAGATCACACTTGGACTTTCTAGTTGCCTGGCTCCTCACCAGGACTTTCCCTTTGCCAAGATCACACTTGGACTTTCCAGTTGCCTGGCTTCTCACCAGGACTTTCACCACCAAGTCTAGTCAACACTGACCTACTTGGATTTTCACTCTTGCCAACCTTCTTGTTGGAATTACCTTTGCCTAATCTCTAGTTAGGACTTTCCCGGTCAAGTCTTTGGTCAACACTGATGTACTTGACTTGTCTTTTCATCAACCTGGTCAATCCCTTGACCATCTCCACAATCGGACGATTGCTCCATCAATCTCCATATATTGTCAAATGGACGATTGCCCTAGCAATCTCCATATATTGTCAAACATCAAAACTCAAATCTTGACTCAAGCTTGACCCAACTCAAGCTTAGTTAAACTGGTCAAACTTGACCTAGGGAAATTGTCCCAACATGATCGACGCCTAAGTTCCCTTCCCGGGAATGCGTCCTCACAGTCACTCCCCTCAGTGACTTACCTTCACTTACCTGACAGATGTCTGGTCAACCCTTCAACCCGTCTGGGCTTCGTGCCAGCTATCCGGTCAGCCCGTCGACCTAGCTGGATTTCGTGCCAAACATCCGATCAGCTCGTCGACCGGTTTGGACTTCGTGCCAGCTATCCGGTCGACCCGTCGACCTAGCTGGGCTTCGTGCTAGACATCAGGTCAGCCCGTCGACCTGTTTGGACTTCTCCTGCACACTCGATCAGAGTATTAGATAACAACGAAACTAACTTAACCTATTTTATCATTCATCAAAACTTGAGTTAGACCGTTAGTGCTAACCGTACCAATATTAACAACACACACTATAAATAATATAATTTCCCAACTTATCGGGCCTATTGATTTATCGAACTAAATCTCACCCACTTATAAATTAAAGAAATAAATATTAAATATATGTGCTTGTTATTATATCGGGATTAAGAGCACACACTTCCATAATAACAGGGATCTTGTTCTTTTATGCAGTCAGTATAAAAAGAAACTACCTCAAATGATCCTACTTAATACACTCAGAGTGTACTAGTGTAATTTTATAGTCAAGATAAACTAATACCAAATTACACTACGACTATTTCAATGATTTGTTCCTATCCATCTTAGTCGTGAGCTACTATTTATAACTTATAAGGAACTGATAACATGATCTTCTGTGTGTGACACCATACACCATGTTATCTACAATATAAATTAATTGAACAATTACACTTAGCATATAAATTTAGATATTTGACTAATGTGATTCTTTATTTCAAAATAAATGTTTACAAAAAGTTAGGCTTTTAGTATACACTCTAACAGAGACATGTTTCTCTTTCAAATAGATCAGGAATTGGGCTTGGCTCTCCAGGTTTCCATAAACTTTCTGCTTCAACGCTACTTCAGCTCGGGCCCGAGATTTAGCGGCTAATGAAAGTTCCTCAATGTCTCGGTGGAGAGAAGATTGAAGATCTCTATCCTGCATCATCTCGGCTAAGGTTATACCCCTTTAGGTAAGCAGTTGAGTCGTCTGTTCCAATTGTTGACGAAGACGTTGCAGTTCATCTGACTCAGAATTCACATCCATGGGTAAAGGGCGTCAGTAGAAAGAAAGTACGATTCATGGAGGGTGATGGACCGACCTCCTTTTAAATAGGAGAGGAAGGGGAAAGTAACTTATGAAGTTAAAATGGCCCTTCTCCCTAGGGTGATTGGGTAATTAAATAGGTTACGATCGAGGATCTAGGAAAAGGAGCAGCATTTAGGGATATAATGGTGAAATAAATGAAATCAGGGTCTGAGTCTAGTCAGTCAGACTTGAGCCTCCTTCGACTAGACTTGGGGGAAGGCTTGTGATATAGTGCATAATGGTGGGGTCCGATAAAGTCGGGCAGTTAGAAGTAAAGGAGACGTGACAGTCAGAAGTCAAGAGAGCGTGGCAGTCAGAAGTCAAGGGAGAGTGGCAGTCAGAAGTCAAGGGAGCGTGGCAATCAGAAGTCAAGGGAGAGTGGCAATCAGAAGTTAAGGGGACGTGACAGTCAGAAGTCAAGGAGACATGACAGTCAGAAGTCAAGGGGGCATGGCAGTCAGAGATCAAGGCGATGTGGTAGTCAGCCGTTAGGGAAAGAAGAGGTAGGACCGTTTGACGATATTAACAACATGGTTCTCGATCGAGTTCTCACAGACCAAAACCCCAGATCTGAAACACCCTGGTCTAAGACATGGCGGGCAGTTGGGGTGATACCTGACCTGGATCTGATTGGCTCAGTTTTATCCAGGCTTGGTTCCCATAGTAAGTTAACTCCTGGTTAGCCAACTCCCGGTTGGCTCTTGGATGATCTTACCACGGCTCCCTGCCCCTCAAGATTTAGGTCAGGTATTATACCCGACAAATCATCCCGAGCTGCCCTATTCATACCCGATCAGGGCAGAAGGTCGGGATAGAATGTGCTACATGATAACAAGGTGAGGGAATCGTAACCGCCTGTCAGAGAATAATTGTTGTATGTCAGGGAATATTCCAACGGTCTGCGGTCATCTGCGAATGGAACCTTCTTCCAACCCACAAAAGGGTGTCGCGCATCCTCCATCACCAGACAAGTCATGACACCCGATATTCCTTGATATCAGTTAGGCTCCAGAGATACGCACTGTCATATAAAAAGGGAGGTCCTCTCCCTTGTGCAGATACGCTCTCTCGCACATTCGCACTTGTCTTCTACTTTTCTTTCTCTTTTGTACATTGTTCTTCTAAGGAAAAAAATACTTGACTTGAGCATCGGAGGGCCTGTTCCGGGGACTTTTTCCCTGATTTTTGGCCTCTAACGTTCTGGGTGCTTGTCTGAGTGTGCGCAGAGCTCAAGTATCGCCGGTTCAGTTATCGTCGTCCGTTAGCGCCATGTGGGGTTCCATTCTTGTAGACGCACACGAGAAGGATGTCCTAATCGCCTCTCTGTCACCACCAGCAACAGCTCATCCGGTCTTCATCTGACTCAGATTCCGGATAGAATCAGTGAGTATTGAAATTATGTATAGGGATAGACTTTCTCTTATGTATCCTTGCACGGGAGTACAAATTCATGGTTCAAATTGCAGTGAACTAAAGATGATTCTTGTACGAGCATATTCTGCACAAGTCGAACCCATAAGGGCAACTAATGTTTTACCACATATAAGGAGGTCATGAACTTAAGAAAACGACTGTTTTACCTAGCATTTGAATGCAAGCTTAGTTCGTCACAATCGACCCGTGTTTAGTGGACGTCATTTTTTCCCCAGCTAAACCATCCATTCAGACTCAACAGTCGGATGATTTAGTCTCTTAACTCGGTACTCGATCGACTCAGCAACTCGACACTGTGACCAACTCGAACTTGGCAACTCGGTAGGTCAAATACTCGACGTTCCAACTCAACATTCAACAGGTCGACCACTCAGCGTCTCGATTCAGTACTCAACAGCTTCAGCACTCGACATTCCAACTCAATAACTAGCTCGAACAACCCTCCAGTTTTCCCACTCGGACTCGAAAAGCGCTTGGACCTCACAACACTCGGGAGAACACTTCGGCCTAGCGACGTGTCAAATTAGAAAAGTCTAGATCAAACTAAACTGACGACTTGGGATTATCGACGTCTCACTTAAATTTGAAAAGTCTAAATCAAACTAATTAACTTAAGCTTGACAGCCTGAGATTATCGATCCGCCATCTCATCATCTAGACAGGTAAATTTAAAATTGAATTCTTGCAATTTTAATTCAACGTGTTCTATGTAACTCCCGTAAATATCTCTAAAATTATGGAATATCTTCTAACACAAGATTAACACTGTGTTGAAATCTGAAATGATGAATACATAGAGAAGTACTACAATCTTTCGACTTGGAAAATAGGTTTGTTATGTACAAGTTTTCCTGTAAGAATTTCTGGTCTCTAAGGTATAACACAGCTGAGGACGTATGATTTCGGTTATAAGCTGAGGACGTATGATTTCGTAATTGAAAGATTCAGTGTTCAATTTTTGAAATATCATTACTTAGAGTTAGCATCGTGATCATGTGCTTTCAATTGTATACTTTATTTATCTTTTTTCATATCCGTGGGATGAATTCTAGGAGAATAATTGATATGATGGTTTCATTTTTTATTTTTTTTTTTCCTCGTAAGAAATGAATTTCTTTGAGAGATGAAATTTTAAATTAATAAATGCGAATTTTGAAGACAAAAATCCAATTGCTGTGTTCATTCAATTCCCACTTCATTGGGCTTCCCTCTGTCCTTCCTCTTGTTGCTGCTGTTGACTAACTTCTTCTCCTTCCATTCTCCCAAAAGTTATGGTCACGAACACCTCTCTACTCCTCGTGCTCTCTTCTCCTCCGACCTTCTTCGGCTCCTCTTCCGCCGCTGGCATCTGATACCTGCACAGCGGGCACGATCCCCGCATCCCCAGCCACTTCTCGATGCACCGGCCGTGGAAACGATGCCCGCACGGCATCTCCCTCGCCACCTCCTCCTCGTACGCAGCCTCGTGTCCTCGCATCCATTCCAAGCACACGGGGCATTCCTCCTCGGCGCCGATCTCCTCCGGGTCCACAACCCTAAGGGCCTCGATCGACGCCTCGGAGGCCGGCGGCGGCCCGCCAGCCTCCGTATCGGAAGACATCAGGCTGTGTATGATCCCTGGATCGCTCTGGAGGACGACCACCCTCCGGCTGAGCGGATTGAAGATCACGAGCCGCTCCAGCTCCGACGCCGCGTCGTCCGTGCCAACCACGTCGAAGAAGAAAGGGAAAAATGCGATCCCCCTCCGCACAATCTCCTCCAGGCGCACGCTCTCCGCTTCCGCCGCCATCGACCGAGACTCGCCGAATAACAGATGAACAAGGAAGAAGAAGAAGAGGGCGACGATCTCAATCGCAACCACGACAAATCGACAATAGAATGAAGAAATCGGCCGTTCGAAACGCGGAGTTAATAAAGCGGGGGGCTCGCGGAAGTCTGTGGAAGGATCTCGAAACCTTTTTTTAACCCGCAAGTATTCCGGTCCTTGTCAGAGTCGGCGGCGCGGCGCCCACCGCCAATCAGGAGAGATGATGCGCCACGTGTATTCCGTATAACTCCCGGAGTCTCCAGCCTGGCCACGAAGTCGAAGACATTCCGCGAGCCTTCGTGTAAATTACTTTTTTGCCCTTTCTCGAAGATTCCATTTGGCGTTTTTGGTTGCAAATATTTTTTTCTCCTTTGACAACCTTCATTCAAATGACGTTTCTATGTTTTTTTTAGTTTTATTTTTTAAATTAATTTTATTTATTATTTTTTCATTAATATTTATATATTTTTTAATTTTATATAATTTTTATTTAATTTTATTTTAAATTAATTTTATTTATTATATATATATTATTTAATTTTTATTTAATTTTTTAATTAATTTTTTTTTATTTTTTCATTAATACTTATATATTTTTTAAATTTTATTTAGTTTTATTTTTTTAATTAATTTTGTTTATTATTTTTTCATTAATACTTATATATATTTTTAATTTTATTTAGTTTTATTTTTAATTAATTTTATTTATTATTTTTAAACTTTTATTTAATTTTTTATTTAGTTTTATTTCTTTAATAAATTTTATTTATTATTTTTTTATCGAAATTTTTTATTTTTTTATTTTATATAATTTTTAATATATGTCAGAATATCTTCCTTTCTTTAAATTACCTTCTTAATTGACACTTAAATTATCTTCATCCAACTCTTTACACATGTCAGAACCTTCTTTCCCTTTAAACCATCTCTCCCTCCAACCCTTCACCAATGTTATCAAAATCGTGAGTGAACTCATAAAATCGTATAAAATCGTGATTTTACTTAAGAAAATCGAGTGAAATCGTGATAAAATCGTGTATTAAAGTAAAATCGGAGCAAAATCGTAAAATCGGATCAAAATCGTAAAATCACATTTGAACTTGTAAAAATATGATTTTTGAGATAATTTTATCGATTTTGTGTCGTAAATAAAAGGGAACTATTTTAGACAAAATGATATCGTTTTGGGATGATTTTATATTTACATTTGTCTATGAATGATTTAAATTAATTTGTTATCTTGTATTTTATTTATCTTTAGATTTAAGTTTAGACTTGAATTTATGTTTATGTTATATTTTCATGGTAAGTATTTGGTTGTTTAAAAGTTTAAATATGAGTAGTTTATGATTATATATATATATATATATAATTTGGATTAAAATATTTAATGATCAATTAAAAAGAATATATCAAATTTCTTTTAAAATTAATTTAAAGTATAATGTAAAATCTTACGATTCGATTTTCCGATCCGATTTTATCACTGCTCTAACGTTTTTACTTAAACTCTTGATTTTGACAACACTGCCCTTGACACATAACACGTGTCAGAATCTATCACCCTCTTTAAACTACCCTCTTTAAACTATCCTCCAACCATTGACACCTATCAAAACACCCTCTTTCTTTAAATTACCCCTCTTCAACGCTTAACATATGTTAAAACCTCCCCTCCCTTTAAATTACCCCTCTTCAACGCTTGACATATGTCAGAACATACCCTCCCTTTAAATTACCTCCTTCCAACCCTTACATATGTCAAAATCTCTCATCTCTTTAAATTACCTCCCTTCCAACTCTTGACATATGTCAAAATCTCTCATCACTTTAAATTACCCCCTTCTAATTATTGACATATGTCAAAACTTCTCACTCTCTTTAAATTACTCATCCTCTAATCCTTGACACATGTTAAAACACTTCTCTCCCTTTAAATTACCCCCCTTCAACCTTTGACACATGTTAGAAACTCTCCTCCCCTTAAATTACTCATCCTTCAACTCTTGACACATGTCGGAACCTCCCATCCCTTTAAATTACCTACCCTTCAACCCTTGACACATGTCAAAACCTCTCCTTTTAAATCCTCCTCTCACACTTCATTTGTAGTCACTTTTCAGTCACACCTCCCTTTACTGGTATCTCCCTCTCAGCCTCTCCTTCTCTCTTCCTAAAACATAGTCATCTTCTTAGTTATTACTTTTCGTAATTCATAGAAGGAAACTATGGATGACTATTTGAGTTTATTTTAATATAGTTAGTCAATTGAGAATGATGCTCCTAGTGGAGAGAGTATCTCCAACAACAGTCGCGATTATACAGTCGAATTTACCACAGATTAGGTTAGTTATTATCATTATTGTATGCATATTCGTTATTTATTTTATAAGTAGAGGAATTATATTAAAATTGGATAATGTCATACTTATTCGTCTTTGTTATATTTTTTATATAGATATTTAAAAGTAGAGAAGATATGATAAATTAGATAAAAATAGCTGGTATGAAGAATGGTATTATAGTGGTTATTAAAAATTCTGCTAATTTAAAAGGTGGTAAGCTTAGAAAGTGTCATCTTATGTGTGAAAGAGGTGGAAAGTACAAACCACCATGATATCTAGTTGATGGACAATCCTTAAAAAGAAATACTGGGACTAAAAAATATAAATGCTCATTTGAGCTGCGAGATATACCAATACCTTCAGATGGTGTGATGTGAAGTTTAAGGGTTGTCTGTGGTTTTCATAATCATCAATTAGCAGAATATATTGATGGTCATGAGTACCTGAGTAGGTTAAAACCAATAGAGAAAGAATTTGTGCTTGACATAGCGAACAACACGACACCTCGTGAAATTCTTAGTATTTTGAAGGAAAGAGACCTGTCAAACACTACGGGGATCAAAAGTATTTACAATGTCATTTTCACAAATAAATCCGTTAAACAGAGTGACCTAAATTTTATTCAGTATGTCTTGGACTAATTAATCAAGAAAGAATACCTCCATAATTACTGTACAAATCCAGACACCAACGAAATCACATATATTCTTTGGATCCATCTAAAAAGTCTAGATCCTGTCCGAATCGCCGAACCAAAGGATGCTGGGCACGTGGCGCACTCCTAGTCCAGGGTGTAGGCCTCCGTCTGGTCGCACGAATCTCCGGTGAACCTGCACAGAAGTCGGGCCGGGAAGGGGTTCCCGGCGGCGACCCTCCGACGCTCAAGTCAGGTAAGCGAGTGGTGGAAAAAGTGGCTCCGAAGCTTGTAGAATGCGTACCTCCGACGAAGTAAGAGACTCTTTATATAGAGCGGTGAAAGAACTAATGCACGTCCACTGAGGCGCATACGTGTCCGCAGCCCATACCTCGGTATGTACCTGTCAGAGAGCTTACCTGACACCATACTGCTACAGTCCAATCATGTCTTCGATGGGACAACAGAACACCTTGTTGTCAGACTTAGAATATGGCCTAGACATAGGACTTGACGGCTGTCAGAAGATGTTCCTATCCTTCACCCACCGCCCGGCCGGGACGTCCGGCCGGCCGGCGCGAAGAGCGTCGTCCGTACGGCCTTAATTCCCTGCGCCAGCCGGCCGGCACACCCATTATGTCCTGCCTTCTCTTAGGCCTTCCGTTCGGTCATTATTTACTATTTCACCCCGACCCTGTCAGGGCGCCTTTCACTATCGAGTCCATGGCGGCCGATCGGCCTTGCCCTTTCTTCCACGTCCGGTCGGCTCACCCTTCTTCGACGGACCACACGGCCTTGACCTCCACGTGGCGCTGACCCTCGTTAGGGGTCCCGGGCTCTTACCACCGGATCACTTGCCTTCCCCTCTAGTCTAGTCGAAGGAGGCGAAGTCCGACCGACTGGACTGCCGATCCGACCGAGCAATGATTGCCGCATTGGGCCGCTCGGCCAGCGTAGGGATCCGTTCGGCGGTATCTTGTCCATGCCTTGTGTTTTCTTGGCATCCATGTCCGATGCTCTCCCCTATTACCCATCACGTGCGCTGCGCACGGTAAGGGGAGTTCATTAAATGCGGCCAGTATCCTGCTGACACGTGGCGATCGTGCGTTTGTCAGCGTATGGCGGTGGCGTCACTTCCGATGGGACAGCCGCCGTTTGAAATGAACGGCTAGATGACGACCTTGATATCGGTGACCTGAATCAGACGGTGGAAATTGATGGCGGCCGCCCATATAAAGCTCCTGACCCCTACTCTTCGCCGCATTTCGACCTCCTCGTTTCCAGACATCCCGCTGCTCCTCCTTTCGCCGGCGACCCTATGTTTCGGCTTTCCGGCGACCCTACAGCTTCTTCAGACCATCTTCCTTGCTCGTAAGACCCTTTTTCTCGCTCCCAACGTTTTCTTCTTTCTGTTAATCGTTTCCTTCAGTTGGTTTCCACCCATTCCTTGCTTGAACCTTCCCCTTTTGTCCCGCATTCTTGTCTTTCGACCATGACTAGCACCTCGCAGTCGACCGGCGGTGCTCCGGGTCTATGGTACTCGACCATGGAAAGCCGTTTTGACGAGGAGGACGCGTTGCGTCTCGCTCGGACTTACGACATTCCTTCCGACCACCAAATAGTATTAGCCACACCGGCCGATCGGCCTCATGAACCGCCGATCGGCACAGTTCTTTTTTTTCGAGACCAATTTCTGGCCGGACTACGCTTCCCACCCCATAAATTTTTCCTGCAAGTCTGCAATTACTTCCGCATTCCGCTCGGCCAAGTAGTTCCCAACTCTATTAGGCTGCTGAGCGGAGTAATAGTTTTGTTCAAACTGAACGGCATCCCCTTAGACCCAAAAATTTTCCACTACTTCTACTATCCCAAGCAGGCCGAGTGGGGAACTTTTGTTTTTCAATCTAGGATAGGTTTCGTCCTCTTCGATGGCATGCCGAGCTCCAACAAACAATG
The DNA here is from genome assembly GCF_018446385.1 of Zingiber officinale. NCBI lineage: Eukaryota > Viridiplantae > Streptophyta > Magnoliopsida > Zingiberales > Zingiberaceae > Zingiber > Zingiber officinale. The sequence goes on from NC_055994.1 coordinate 78,211,085, forward strand.
GAAGGAGCACTTTTTCTATATACGTTTTCCTGAGCGGTCAACTTTTCGTACCAAGTGGCAGACGGCGATGCCAGCGCAGCCGGAGCTTGGCAAATTTAGAGGCGACGTGGCCTACCTTCATGCAGCCGAACGGCTGGTTGGTCAGCGTTATCATATTGACAAGCTGCTCCTTCCGGGAGTAATGCACCTATTTGACTTGTCCTCTACCACAGCCGATCTACCCTGCAGTATGAGTAAGTTCCCTTATCTTCCCGTTTGTTTTGTTCTAACTGATTTATTTTTTGCTTCTGCAACTGAAGTCATGTGGCGCGCCAAGGCGACTGAGAAGCTCAAATTGAAAGCCGCTCAGATTGAGGCGGTGACGAACGAAGAGGTCGCCGAGCGGGGCCTTGGTCTAGCTGATCCGACCGGCGAAGCAAGTGAGGGGACTCAGAATGCCCCTGAAGCCGTAGCAGCTACTATCTCCCACGAGGAGGCAGTGGCTACAACACCCAAGCCGAGGTGGAGCTCGTGATCTTGCCGTTAGTTATCTTGGGAAATAGAACTCCACTTGATGAGCCACCGAGCATGGGGGGATGTCTATTTTCCGGATGGTTTCCTCTGAGTACTCGACCACATGATTCACTCGGCGGCAACTCACTGCCTAGAGAGCACTTCACCGATTCGACTCGGCAAGCGCTTGGGTGAGCTTCCTCCTCGTCAACCGATGCCTCAGGAGAGCAGCCGACACTTAATTAAGCCCGTTCTGCGCCTCCCCTCAGAGAAATACATGGCTGTTGCTGATCGGCCAGTGGTCCCCGAACAGCAGATCACCTTGACGGGCCCCCTTGCAAAAGCTTGGGAGGACGCTCGGCGTCGCATAAAAGCGATGACTCCTGGGCAGCTCGGTGACAGCAACCTCCAACAGGCCACCGAGGTATGCTCTTCTTCTTTATTCGTGTAGTTGGATTAAGTTTTTAACCTATTCACCTTTGCTCGTAGAACTGGGTGGAGCAGATTGCCATTAGCAATCGGTTGGCCGAGCTGGAGGACGAACTGAGAAAACTTAAAGCCGCCGGGGACAACCAACAATCGACGGCCGCTCTGGAGAAGGCTAAAAAGTCACTGGAAGCCGAACGGAAAAGGGCTTCCGATCTGGCGAGCAAGGTCGTTCGGCTTGAGGCGATGATCAAGCAACGAGATAAGGAGATCAAGACAGCGACCACCCGGAAGCTCCAGGCCATCGATGATATGGACCGGATGAAGGTGGAGATCCGAGGGCTGGAGCAACGCATCAAGGATCTGGATGCTCTGCTGGCTACCGAGAAGGAGAGTCGCTCGGCCGATCTCCAAAGATTTGATGGAGACTTGAAGGATCTCCAAGCTGCCAGCGACGCTGCCCACGCCGCGCTCAAAGAATATCAAGAGGGGGAGTCGGCCCGTTCTGACGAAGTGAGGAAGGCGTATCTCCGCTCGGCAGATTTCGGAGAGAAGTTTACCGACAAGATATCCCTCACTTTCGAAGAAGCGATCAAGGCGGCGGTGGATTACCTGAAGACCAAGGGCCACCTGCCCGCCGAGCTGGCCATCCCCCTCGAGGACCTCGCGACCGTGATGGGCGCCATCCCCGACACTCTTTTTTACTTTGACGCGTGATAAGCGTTTTTTCTGTGTATGAACTTTTTTGTATTCCAGCCGTTCAGCCCAACTTTTTTGGTTCACCCAGTGTATAACAGATAATCTTTTCTGTTCCTTCAACTTCTGTTTTGGCAAGAAATTTTTCTCTCGTCACGACTGAAGTGTTCTTTAAAACTCTTTCGCTCGGCACCACGCTCGGCACCACGCTCTACCAGACAAGTCGATTGTTTTTAATGTCCTTTATCATGCGACTGAGCAGCCGCTCGGTGTTCTAACGAAGCCGCTCGGCGTTTACACGCTAATATCTTTTAACTTCTACCGACCAACTTTTGCTCTGTGCCTTACCCCCAAAGGGGTTTTCCGTACACATTTGATAAGCGAGCCGCTCAGCCGTATGTTGGTCTTAACGACCAGGCTATCGTTGATTGTATCATGTGAATGGCTATCCGCTCTGATGTTTATAGACGCCGGCTCGTCTCTCGATATTTAACGTCGGAGCTCGACGGTCTTCTTCTCGGACGCTTAAAGACGCCTGCCTCTCGATATTTAACGCCGGAGCTCGACGGTCTTCCGCCGGAGGGTTTATAGACGGCCTCTCGATATTTAACGCCGGAGCTCGACGGTCTTCCGCCGGATGTTTATAGGCCAGCTCGCCTCTCGATATTTAACGCCGGAGATCGACGGTCTTCCGCTCGGATGTTTATAGACGCCGGCTCGTCTCTATATTTACCTGAGCTCGACGGTCTTCCGTCGGATGTTTATAGACGCCTGCTCGTCTCTATTTAACGGCCGAGCTCGACGGTCTTCCGCGGATGTTTATAGACGCCGCTTCTCTCGATATTTAACGCCCGAGCTCGGCGGTCTTCCGCCGGATGTTTATAGACGCCGGCTCGTCTCTCGATATTTAACGTCGGAGCTCGATGGTCTTCCGCTCGGATGTTTATAGACGCCGGCTCGTCTCTCGATATTTAATGTCGGAGCTCGACGGTCTTCCGCTCGGATGTTTATAGACGCCGGCTCGTCTCTCGATATTTAACGTCGGGGCTCGATGGTCTTCCGCTCGGATGTTTATAGACGCCGGCTCGTCTCTCGATATTTAACGTCGGAGCTCGACGGTCTTCCGCTCGGATGTTTATAGACGTCGGCTCGTCTCTCGATATTTAACGTCGGAGCTCGACGGTCTTCAAGGTTAATTTTGATGCTGCCGATCGGCGAATCCATTGGCCATCCTTTGCATTTATTTTGCTTCCTGCATTACAAGGACATGGGCGACTAACATATACAAAAATCATTTACATTCGTGCACCTTTCACCCCGCTCGATAAGGCTGGAGATGATTCGCACTCCACGGTCGATCTAGCTGCCGCCCGTCTTCATCCTCCAAATAATATGCTCCCGATCGGAGCTTCTCAATAACCTTGAAGGGGCCCGCCCAGGGAGCTTCTAACTTGCCGACATCGCCGACCGGCTTGACTTTCTTCCAGACAAGATCGCCGACCTGGAATGATCTGGGGATTTCACGACGGTTGTAATTTTGCTTCATCCGCTGTCGGTACGCCATCAGCCGAACGGACACCTTGGCTCGCTCATCGTCGACCAAATTCAGCTCCATGTTCCTCCGTTCGGCGTTGCCATCATCATAACTCTGAATCCGGATGGACTCGACGTCGACTTCAACCGGAATAACTGCCTCGCCACCATACACCAAATGGAATGGTGTGACGCCCGTCCCTTCCTTCGGAGTCGTCCGGATGGCCCACAAGACGCCCCGCACTTCATCCGGCCAACTTCCTCCCAAATGGTCGAGCCGAGCGCGCAGAATACGAAGAATTTCCCGATTGACTACTTTGGCTTGACCGTTGCTTTGGAGATAAGCCACGGACGTGAAGTGTTGCTCGATGTCGTAGCTCTTGCACCAATCCTCCAGCACCTTCCCTGTGAATTGCCGTCCGTTGTCGGAAATCAGTCGGCGAGGGATGCCGAACCGACAAATGATGTGTTGCCATATGAACTTTTTGACCATTTGTTCGGTGATCCTGGCTAGCGGCTCGGCCTCCACCCACTTGGAAAAATAATCTACCGCCACTAGTAGAAATTTCCGCTGTCCGGTCGCCATAGGAAATGGACCAACGATATCCATTCCCTACTGGTCAAACGGACACGAGACTATAGATGCCTTCATTTCCTCTGCCGGTCGGTGGTTGAAGTTATGGTACTTCTGACATGAAAGGCACGTCGACATGGTCCGAGCGGCGTCTGCTTGTAAAGTAGGCCAAAAGTACCCGGCCAGGAGGATCTTCTTGGCCAACGATCGTCCGCCCGGATGCCCTCCGCACGATCATTGATGTACTTCTTGGAGGATGTAAGCCGAGTCCTCCGAGCTCACGCATTTCAACAACGGGCGTGAGAAAGCCTTTTTGTAAAGCTGATCGCCGATGAGTGTGAACCGACCGGCTCTTCTCCTTAGCAGCTGAGCTTCATACTCATTGGATGGTGTGGCGCCCGAGCGGAGGAACTCTATGATGGGTGTTCTCCAGTCGCTCGGAATCGTGAGGCCTGCCATCCGATCGACATGCGCCACCAACAATACTTTTTCGATTGGCTGCTGAATGGCGATCGGCGTTATTGAGCTCGCGAGATTGGCTAACTCATCGTAGCTTGATTTTCTCGCCGGTATCTTCTCGACAATAACTTCTCTAAAATCGGCTTTGAGCTTTTCAAGGCTTCAACGTAGAGCTTGAGTCGAGCATTATTAATTTCAAGGTACCAGAGTCACGAGCTGCCAATCGCGAATCCGAACTCCGACCGGCTCCTACATGCGGGCACTGCAAGCCCATGAGGGCCTCATATTCTGCTTCATTGTTGGTAGCTTTATAATCCAGCCGGACGGATAAGTGCATCTTTTCTTCTTGAGGGGAGAGCAACAATATTCCAATCCCGCTTCCGAGACGAGTGGACGACCCATCCACATATATTCTCCACATAGCTTCCGGCTCCGGCCTTTGCACCTCCGTCACGAAATCGGCCAAGGATTGCGCTTTGATCGCCGAGCGGGGCTGGTATTGGATATCGAACTCACTTAATTCTGTCGTCCATTTGATGAGCCGTCCGGATGCCTCTGGATTTAGTAGGATATGTCCGAGCGGGCTATTGGTTTTGACAATGATCGTATGCGCCAGGAAGTATGGACGAAGACGCCGAGCGGCCAGGACCAAAGCGAAAGCCAGCTTCTCGAGCCCAGTGTAGCGAGATTCAGCATCTTTTAAAATGTGACTAAGGAAATATACAGGCTCTTCTCCGCTCGACCTCACTAAAGCTGAGCCGATTGCATGCTCGGTTGAAGACAAGTACATATGAAGTGGCTCACCCGCAGTCGGCTTGGCTAATATCGGGAGAGAGTTCAGAAATGCCTTCAAATCTTCGAACGCCCGGTCGCATTCTTCGTCCCAGTAAAATTTTGTAGCTTTGCGTAAGATCTTGAAAAAAGGAAGGCTCCGGTCGGCGGTTTTGGAGATGAACCTGGACAGAGCGGTGATCCGACCGGTCAAACGCTGCACTTCCCTTGTATTTCTTGGAGGCGGCATATCTTGTAGAGCTTTCACCTTGCTGGGATTTGCTTCGATTCCCCGCTCGGTCACTATGTACCCCAGAAAGCGCCCTCCTTTTGCTCCGAACAGGCACTTCTGGGGATTTAGCTTGACTCCATATTTGCGCAGCGTTCGGAAGGTTTCCTCCATGTCTTTGAAGAGATCGGCCGCTCGGCCGGACTTAATGAGAATGTCGTCCACATAAACTTCTAGATTCCGCCCGATCTGCTCTCTGAATACTTTATTCATCAAGCGCTGATATGTGGCCCCCGCATTCTTCAATCCGAACGGCATTACATTATAGCAATAAGTGCCGTCGGCCGTCACGAAGCTAACCTTTTCTTGATCTTCACGGGCGAGCGGCACTTGGTGATAGCCCTGGTAGGCGTCGAGCATACAGATTAATTCGCAGCCGGCCGTAGAGTCCACCAGCTGATCTATCCGGGGCAGAGGATAAAAATCTTTCGGGCAAGCTTTGTTGAGATCCCGAAAATCAATGCACACTCTCCACTTGTTGCCTGGCTTGGAGACTAATACTACGTTAGCCAGCCAGCTCGGGAACTGCACCTCGCGTATATGGCCGGCTTTCAAAAGCTTTTCCAGCTCCGCCCGGATGATGGCATTCTGCTCGGCGCTGAAGTCTCTTTTTCTTTGCTTCACTGGCCGAGCGTCCGGTCGGACATGCAACTCATGCTGCGCTATGCTCGGCGAAATTCCGGGCAGCTAATGTGTCGACCAGATGAAGACATCATGATTTCTTCGGAGGCATTGGATCAGCTCCTCTTTCTGTTTCTCCTCCAGATCGGACGCAATAAAAGTCGTGGCATCCGATCGGGTTGGGTGAATCTGCACTTCCTCTTTTTCTTCATAAATTAAAGAGGGTGGCTTTTCGGTGATGGCGTTTACCTCAATCCGGGGCGCCTTCCGAGCGGAATTGGCTTCTGCTCGGACCATCTCGATGTAGCATCGCCGAGCTGCTAGCTGATCTCCCCGTACCTCTCCCACTTTGTCCTCCACTGGGAACTTGATCTTCTGATGGAAGGTTGAGACGACCGCTCGGAATTCGCTGAGCGCCGGTCGTCCCAAAATGACATTGTAGGAAGAGGGAGAGTCGACTACCACGAAGTTTGTTGTTCTTGTCCTCCTGAGCGGCTCTTCTCCCAGCGAGGTAGCCAGCCGGATCTGTCCGACCGGCTGAACTTCGTTACCAGTGAACCCATAGAGCGGAGTTGTCATGGTAATACCGGCTCGATCAATTTGCAACCGATCGAATGCCTTCGAATATGATGTTGATCGAGCCCCTCGGTCAACAAATACGCGTGAATAGTGTAATTGGCTATTACCGCTTGATGATGAGAGCATCGTCATGGGGTACTTCAACTTCCTTGTCCCCGAAACTAATTTCGGGTCCTTCCGCTCGTTCTTGGCTACAACCGACCGCATGAATCTGGAGCTGCCGGACGCTCGCCTTTCTAGCTCGGTTGGAGTCTCCTCCGGTCGGCCCGCCAGCAATAACGTTGATCTCGCCTCGAGAAGTATTGCTTCTATTTTCCTCTTCCCGAGCGGATGGTCGAGACCGCTCGACGCCGGCGATTCTCCCGCCTGAGAACGGCGCGGCCGGGATCATTGTCGTGGCCTATCACCGCGTCCGATCGGCCATGAGTTCTCCGCTCGCCGATCGAGGGAGACCGCCGTCCCATTCCGGGCGCAGGATGAGCCACTAAGGGAAGACTTCGACAATCCCTTGTGTTGTGCGTATCCGTCCGGTGGAAGGAGCGAACATCGGGTCCATTTCTTCTTGGCTTCGGGCGGCCACTCTTACACGTGGGCCCGCATGGGGATCGGATTGATTCGCCCTTGGTCCTCCGGGCACCTGATGTGTGGCGGTGGTTTCCGCCTACCGAGGAGCCCTCTCGGTTGAGTTTCTTTTTCCTACGCCATGCCTCTTCCACGTTGATGAATTTGTTCGCCTGTAGCATGTGATCATAGTCTCGGGCGGCTTCCGAGCGATCGGAAGAAATCCCCATCCACTAGGCCTTGTGTGAAGGCATTCATCATGGTTTCCGAGGTGGCTGGAATGTCCATCGCCACTTGGTTGAACCGCTGGATGTAAGCAAGCGATTCACGGATTCTTGCTTGATGGCGAACAGGCTCACGCTTTTTTGATAAGCCGACCGCTTGCAAAATGATGGAGGAAGGCCGTTCGAAGTCCTTGAAGCTTGTGATGGATCCGTCTGGCAACCTCCCGGAACCACCGCTGAGCCGATTCCGAGAGAGTGTTAAGAAAACTTGACTTTACTCCATCCGTATTGATGGAGAGTGGTCAGTGTTATCGAACTTACCCGGATGATCATCCGGCCTTGTCCCATTGTACTCGCCGATCGCTTGAGGCACGAGTGCTTGGGCAGAGGGTCTTGTAGAATAGCCTCCAAAATTGGCGATTGATCCGCCGAGATTCGGCCCGCCGGGGCTTTCCTTCGTTGTCTCGTCTTGGTATTTCATCCAAGATGATCCCGCCTCGATTAGTTGCTAAGGCTTCGGAGGAGTGCGGAAGAGAGCTCGATGGAATGGCACTGACGCTGGTGGTGCTTCCGCTTGGCCACCCGATGCTGACGTGGCTTGCCTCGGCTGTTGCCTTCTGTTTTTGCTCCACAAGCTTGGCGGCCCTTATCTCGATCAGAGCGTCGAGTTCCTCGTTCGAAAGCGTCACCATGTGTTGTTGTCCAGCTTCATCCATTGTTTCCGCTCGAATACAGGAACGTTCCCACAGACGGCGTCAAATTGATCCTGTCCGAATCGCCGAACCAAAGGATGCTGGGCACGTGGCGCACTCCTAGTCGAGGGTGTAGGCCTCCGTCTGGTCGCACGAATCTCCGGCGAACCTACACAGAAGTCGGGCCGAGAAGGGGTTCCCGGCGGCGACCCTCCGACGCTCAAGTCAGGTAAGCGAGTGGTGGAAAAAGTGGCTCCGAAGCTTGTAGAATGCGTACCTCCGGCGAAGTAAGAGGCTCTTTATATAGAGCGGTGAAAGAACTAATGCACGTCCACCGAGGCGCATACGTGTCCGCAGCCCATACCTCGGTATGTACCTGTCAGAGAGCTTACCTGACACCATACTGCTACAGTCCAATCACGTCTTCGATGGGACAACAGAACACCTTGTTGTCAGACTTAGAATATGGCCTAGACATAGGACTTGACGGCTGTCAGAAGATGTTCCTATCCTTCACCCACCGCTCGGCCGGGACGTCCGTCCGGCCGGCGCGAAGAGCGTCGTCCGTACGGCCTTAATTCCCTACGCCAACCGGCCGACACGCCCATTATGTCCTGCCTTCTCTTAGGCCTTCCGTTCGGTCATTATTTACTATTTCATTGAGCGTCGGAACCCCGACCCCTATCAGGGCGTCTTTCACTATCAGACGTTTACGGGCAGGCCGATCGGCCTGCCCTTTTTTCATGCGTCCGGTCGGCTCACCCTTCTTCGACGGACCACCTGACCCTTTGACCTCCACGTGGCGTTGACCCCTCGTTAGGGGGTCCCGGGCTCTTACCACCGGATCAATGCTCATTTGAGCTGCGAGATATACCAATACTTTCAGATGGTGTGATGTGAAGTTTAAGGGTTGTCTGTGGTTTTCATAATCATCAATTAGTATAATATATTGATGGTCATGAGTATCTGAGTAGGTTAAAACCAATAGAGAAAGAATTTGTGCTTGACATAGCCAACAACACGACACCTCGTGAAATTCTTAGTATTTTGAAGGAAAGAGACCCGTCAAACACTACGGGGATCAAAAGTATTTACAATGTCATTTTCATAAATAAATCCGTTAAACAGAGTGACCTAAATTTTATTCAGTATGTCTTGGACCAATTAATCAAGAAAGAATATCTCCATAATTACTGTACAAATCCAGACACCAACGAAATCACAGATATTCTTTGGATCCATCTAAAAAGTCTAGAGCTGTCTGTCAACTTTTCGTCTATGTTGATCATTGATGTCACATACAAGATTAATGAGTATTGGATACCACTATTGTAGGTTGTGGGTATCATATCCACAATGCGAACTTACTCACTTATGTTTGCATATCTTAGTAATGAGAGGACAGGGCAATGGCCATTAGGTACCTTAAAAAAGTGGATGGTTGAAAAGAATGCATCGTTGTCATTGGTGTTTATTTCAAATCGGGATTTGGCGCTTATTAATGTCATTATAACATATTTTCCTAATGCACGTCATATCCTTTATATTTGGCACATAAACCAGTAAGTAATAAAGAAATGTGCCCCTATACTTGGTCTGGAGTGGTTACATTTTTATACATCATAACACTCACTCATTAATTCATCGACACAATGATCTTACCAGCAGAAGTGGGATGTCATGCGCAAGGAGTATCAACGATTCAAGGGTGTTCTAAATTACCTTTGGGATATATGGTTACACTCTTACAAAGAGCGGTTTGTTTCAGCATGAGTTGATACATGTATGCACCTTGAGAGTAATTCAAATCAAAGATATAGTCACTTTATAGATTTATTATTTAAATTTTATTTATTATTGTACTATTTCAATTCTTTTCAGTATTAAAACATAATGTATTTTTTTATTACATGTATGCACCTTGAGAACAATTCAAATCAAAGATATAGTCACTTTATAGCTTTATTATTTAAATTTTGTTTATTATTGTACTATTTCAATTTTTTTAGTATTAAAACATAATGTATTTTTTTATTACAGACAGAGTCTTCACATGCGAAACTGAAGTTATATTTAGGAGATATCATGTCATCCCTACAAACATCTTTTGAAAAAAATACATAAGATGCTGAGAATATAGTTCGGAGATATTAAGAAGTCGTTTGAGAGATCTCTCAACATTCTACGTCATCAACATTTACATAATGACATTTTTAGTCAAATAAGGTGTCAGATTGCATTAGAGGCAATGGAATTGATTTCTAGTCAGCTAAAATGCATTGATGAAGTATCTCACCAGCTAGTCGGCAAATGCAACTATTCTATCAAATTTGTATACGGATTGTCATACGAGCATGATCTTGCACATTATCGTTACTTTTCAATTCCAATTCCGCTTCAGAGTATCAACGCTCATTGAAGGAGATTGTCGATGCACGTACATCAGTTTAATGGCGAGAGAGCATAACCTAACAAGACATTCCACGTTGTTGAGATATTAGATGGGATGGATCCATATATACGAGAACATATGATAGACAAGTTTTTCGATATGATAGATTCATCTCAAAGTACAGTTCGAGACCCTTCATACAAGTATACAACACATAACATAGAGGTCGACCTACAGGTAGAGATGAGCAAAGTGGACGTCACATACATTCCTTTGCAGATGCATCCACTTCAGGATCTAGGGTCTCTCAACCAACTACAACATCTCAAGGGAGAGGAAGACGTGGAAGGGGGTTGAAGGTTCGCAATACTCAAACGACCCATGATCACTCTCCAGTTTCACCCGTCCATGATACTTATATTAAGAAATTATCTGTGTCTCTGCAGTGTTATATTTCTCGCACTGTTGATGTTCAACTTGATGGTCATTATGGATTCAGCGCAATAGCTGCACTAATTGGGTATGGCGAAAAAGGTTGGTTTCAAGTACGATTCGAGCTTATAGAAGAGATTCAACAAAATAAAGATCTATATGATCAACTTTATCCAGATCGAAATTTGGTAACCAATCTATTATTCTCATTAAATTGGTTCGAGCTATAGGCACCAGAAATGTATTGGATGAACTCTATGCCTTTGGGAACTGTCATCGCATCAAGGTACAATCTTTTATTACATACATTTGGTGGGAGTGTTGGGAGTTGTTTTACTCACTTGCCATTAAGAACTTCTCAAGTTCCAAACCATGAGCGTTGAGAAATAGCTATTGCTCATGTTAGCAATCACTTCGTACAAGTTTTCTTACATCCTCATTACCCTGTACTACCCATTTCAACGTGGTGGTGGCAACATTCATCGTATGAAGTTAAAGGATGGGTCACTCGTTATAAGACACATGCTCATTTGGGGTACGAAGTAATAGGTACATCACCATCAAATGCGTCAGGAGTAGAATTTGGAAATAATATTGATTAAGATTTCTAGTTTTATATATTTTTGTATTTTTTTTATTATTACATGTACTCTTCATTTGGAAAAAAAAATGTTTATTCCTAAATTATGAATGTGTGCACTATTAATTGTTAGTATTTTTGTTAGCTTTAAATATATAATTTTTATTTTAATCTATATTTTTTAAATTTTTTACAAATAATAATTCCTAAAATTTATAACTAAAAATAAACAAAAGATTATAAATATATAAAAAATTATTTAAAAAAATGATAAAAAATTGATAAAAAAATTGATTAACAAAAAAAATAAAATCAATAAAAAACCAAAACTTGAAAAAAATAATAAATTGAAAAAATATAAGTATTATGAAAAAAATAATAAATGAAATTAATTAAAAAATATATTGATAAAAAATAATAAACAAAATTAATTAAAAATAAAACTGAATAAAATTTATATAAAATTGTAAAAATGAAATATTGATTAAAAAATAATAAAATTTATTAAAAAAATAAAACTAAATAAAAATTAACTAAAATTGAAAAAAATAGTGTATTGATAAAAAAATAATAAATTGAATTAATTAAAAAATAAAATTAAAGAAAAATTAAATAAAATTAAAAATATATAAATATGAGAACTATTTTTAAATAAAATTAATTAAAAAATAAAATTAAATGGAAAATAAATTAAAAAAATTAAAAAGAAGAGAGAGTAGAAGAGTCATTTGAAAAAAAAAATGATAATCCAAATTAATCTCATTGATTATTTCTGGGGTGATCGATCCGGTGTTACAAAAATTTCTCACCGACTACTAGGATAAATCGAAAAACGCACGCGACGGCCAATTCAGAAACCTAACATCCTTTGATTACACTCTCTATTTGGAGAGAAAATTCCTACAAATACATCGTAGGTAGGATTCGAACCGCGAGTATCCGGGAAACAACTTGAATGTCTTACCATGGTACCATGAAGAGAGGGGAGGTTGAGAGGAGGACTTTTGTTGAACACCAAAATTGGATAGGTTTAGTCATTAATTTACGATCCTACCCTCGGAGATTTTTTTCCTACCGTTCGCTTTGAGCAAATAGAGGGGGATTTGTTGCAAAGACGTGGCATTCACTCAAAAAATACAAGATCAAATGAGAGATCTCTCACGCTCTCTCGGTACTAAAGAGGATACTACGACTAATTAGTGACGCCGCTGACAGATTTATACTGATTTTCCTGCAGCAGAGGAAACGCCTTGCAGTTGCTCTAGAGAGGCCAATACATCAGACATCTTGGGACGGAGTTTCGGGTCGTCGGAGATGCATTGCAAAGCGAGTATGGAAACCGCAAGGGCTCCTTTCTTTGGGTACTGGCCTTCCAGACTCCTGTCCATGATCCGATATAATTTTCGCCTGTCTCCCAAAAAGGGTATCACCCATTCGACTAGATTCTGCTCTATTCCCATCTTCGATTTGTCCACAGCACGGCGTCCAGACAAGAGCTCCAACAACACGACGCCGAAACTATACACATCGGCTTTCACTGAGAGTCTACCTGTAGCAATATACTCTGGAGCTGCATATCCATGAGTACCGATGACCTGAGTCGACACATGAGTTTTATCGCCGGTCGGTCCAGCCTTCGCCAAGCCAAAGTCCGATAACTTAGCATTGAATTCCTGTATATGATTTATGATTTAAGATTCATGTTCAATAATAGATTTAGACAGATTTCGAAGGCGTACCGAGTCGAGAAGAATATTGGATGCCTTAAAATCCCTATATATGACTTGCGATTCGGCGTCGTGCAAGAAAGTGAGTCCTCTAGCAGCTCCAATTGCAACTTTGATCCTCGTTACCCATGAGAGTGGCTGAGAACCTCCTACAAGAAACACCCATCAAAATCAATGTCTCGAGTAGTTTTAGACGACCGATATGTAGTACATTGCGTACTTCTGAAGAGGTGATTTTCCAAGCTGCCTTTCGGCATGAACTCGTAGACAAGCAGTTTATTGTCCCCCTCTGAACAATAACCAATAAGCTTGACTAAATTTGGATGGTGAAGCTGACCTAGATAATCAACCTCTGTCTGCGATCATTTGCTAGAATTCGTCAAGACATTGTAGTGGCAACGAAGAATTAAACGAAAGCAGGCAATGGAGGAAGAAGGATACGAACCAGCCATTCCTTGTGACCTTGGAAACTTTCAGGTTTAAGCTTCTTAACTGCAACAGCCATCCCACATCCTGGTTTTGAAGCCGAAAAGGTTTGCTCATCGATCCAACCTTTATAGACATAACCGAATCCTCCTTCCCCCAGCAGACTTTCGGGTCGGAAATTTCTCGTGGCGTTTTTCAAGTCGATGAAGGTGAAAGCCTTCAGCTGTGAGGATGATAATATTTCACCTTCAGTTCTCGGTGTAGGAGTAGTGAGACTGCCTATCATATCACTAGAGGATTGCACAGATAGAGTAGACGGGGTCGAGCATGTTGTCCGAATCGAGGAAACAGAAAACAAACTTCTCTTACTAGTAACCGCTGCTTTCGAAGAACCTGTTTTATTGTGAAAGGGAACAAAAATAAGCAACAATAGACATCGATCTATCTCAGGGTCAAGCTCGAGAAAAGCTAATGTCCAGTTCATCAGTTAAATCAGAACGATCGATCCTCAGAAAGGGAATGATACTTTATGTAAAAGGAAACCTTCAAGCAAAAGAGGCAACTGATGAACAGAAGCGAGAAGCTACAATTAGAACGACAAACACCAGAAAGATGCCGACGAGATCCCAACTCGAAGCGGAAAATTTTCAAATGAAGATGACTCACTCGAGGCGTTCTGAGGAGGATGAGCGTTCTCGACCCGAGACGAAGAGTTCAAGCAATTACCCATGTCCTCTCCCCGCCCGGAAACAGAAGCGCTCACCAGATCATCGACTGAAGCCCTAGACTCTGTTAGATCTGAAGGAAAGCGAGCGACCGGCAGCCCCAAAGCCCGCTCTTTCTTCCTCGACTCGCCGCTCGAGAGGGGGTGGGCTTTCTAGTACTAATAACGAGCGGAGCGGCGTGGGAGGTCAGAGGAAGAGGGAGGAGGAGGAGGAGGAGGAGGGCGATATAATGTTCGTGGCGGTGTCACGGTGGCCGAAACGCGGTCCCGTTACATCAAGTTGGGCCTGCGGCGTCGAAGCAGGAGGAGGAGGAGGCCGACACAGTGCTCGTGGCGGCGTTACGGTGGCCGAGACGCACTCCCCGTTACATCGAATGGACCCACTGGGTGACGATTCACATGTGGAGAGCGACATCGAATTTTGTTTTGAAGCTTTCTTCCAATTTTATATTCCTTGTATGTTTTCAATTTTCTATAAATTAATTAAAATTATTAATTAATTAGTTCACGTTTTCCTATTAGCTAAATTAAATAATAAGGTTTCCGTTTCATTAAGTGTAATGTTGCTTAATTTTAATCAAAGAGAAAATGTTATATTATTAGTATGGATATTATTAGGGTTTAGTATGAGTCAGAATTGAAATCTCTCATAATTATTATAATAATTTTAAAAAAAAGATGAAATGAGATGTCATTTTGATAATAAATAAATAAATACTCTTTTAATTTATGTCAATAAAAAGGCATTCTTTTATTTTTTTATTTTTTGTCTTACATTATATAAGATTATTTTGGATCCTAAAGTCTTATTAATTTATATGCCATTATCAAGAAAAATAAAGAAATTTAGAGTAAATTCCGGATGAGAATTTACAACAATAAAAAAAATTGTGCATAACAATAAATATATTAATTTATTTATCCAGGGAATTAATGTGGGGGGCCAATGCATGTGATATGAAAGCATGCACAAGGTAAGAACGGGGGAGCGGATTGCGTGGGTCGCTTGATCATGTGAAATAATGACGCCGACAACTTTATCGTTGAGTGATGAAATCACAATGAGGTCATTCTGACGACAATTATTTTAATTGAGAAATTAATGGCTTGGTTTAGATGGGGCATTTTACTAAAAGCAATCTTTTTGGTTTAGAAATATAACTTTTGGGGGAAAATTTGAATTTTTTTAATCAAAATTACTTTCAGTTAAGCGCATAATTATTATAATATTCTAGTTATGGCAATTACTTTCAGTTATGGCAATTATAATTGTGACAGTTAGAGTTATTGTGACTAAAATAATATTGAGATGATTTATTATAATAATTATAATTGTTTGGTGTTTGATTGGGCCTATTGGTGTAGGTTATCAATAAAAATATTATGTGATTTAGGTAATGAGTGATTTTAGATAATGGGTGATTATCACCACGTCAACAATTGGAGAGTTAATAATTAGAGAATATAATATAATCTAATATTGTTGGGTTCAATTTTAGATAATACAATAAAAATTTATTTGTTTAGAGATTTTAATGTATAACTTAGTATTAAAAATTATATCACTTATAAAATAATAATAATAATAATAATAATAATAATAATAGTGGTGTAAATAAATAAATTTAGATAATATTTTAGATTTTTTGGGATAATTTTATTAGACTTTAGACTATATCTATTTAGTTTTTCTCAACTATAGTAACTAGAGTTGATTAATTCAATTAAACAAAGTTTTAATAAAAATCTAAGTTTAAAAAAAATTACATGCTGCCCACGCCAACACTACCTGATGAGCCTTCTGGTAAGTCGCATGTCACCTCCGACCCCCAGTGAGCGACAGGTGACGTTCGACAAACGGTGTGTGTGAGCATTTCGCTAGAATGGGGCAACGCCGAGCTGACACCACTTGTCGCACGTCGTTTTCACCAGACCGGTGAGCCGCTACCACCTTCAACCCTTAGACGACTCTTCCACATGAAGGAATGGCGACGACCGATGTGGTTGTATTCTCCATAACCCCGGAATCGAAAAAAATCTTAAAAAATATGAGATAATCACATTCTGAGTTGAATTCTCGAATTACTAATGTTTATTGACGGTGTCGGACATGCAAGATCACTCAGGAATTAATCATCATCTAAAACAAATAAGATTTTTGTTGATAACCTCAATGGATAATCTCAATCAAACACATCCATAGTTACATAAAAATAAAAAAATAAGATCACCTTTTTTTGTAAGTACTCTGAGTAAGTTTTGATATGATTAATAAGGTTAAGTTAGGTCATGTTGTATTTAATCCTTGTGTATAAGTGTGCAGGAACTTAGGAATACAGGAAGTCGAGCGGAAAACACAACTAGCAAGAAGGATGACACGGGAAGCAAGTCAACGGGTTTGGTGCATTCGAGGGACGAGATGTTGTGGAAGAATACACTGGCGGATGAGAAGGATATGCATGGTGCTTCCGAGGGACAAGAAGCCAGAGCGAAAATCTGCTCGAGGAGAGAAGACCAAAATTGGGTTCGGGTAACTTAACTTTAGGTGGCCAAAGAATCACCCAAGCAACCGGAGCGGAAGCCGGACAAGTCTGCATGTGAGGTGTTACTGGAGACGAAGGGTTCCCCATCGTTACTCCCTTTGCTGCAAGCGCCAAGGAGACGAAGGAGCGTCCTTTCCCCTTCGTCTTCCTCAGACTTCCTATAAAAGCAGTGTCCAAGCACATATCCAAAAGGTAAGAGGTGTGCGAGCGAAGCGGAGGTGATCAGCGAGTTTTGGGAGGTGATCATCGAGCAGAGGAGAACACCCAGAGGCCGGGATTTGGTTCGTGGAAGAGTTCGAGGAGGTTCCGTGAGGTGATCTTCTCGGCGACAGCAGCAGTGACGTCTCCGGCGATTCTTCAACGATTTCTTCGGGAAAACACCGTGAGTGGTTACCGCTTTGCTTCGCTTTAGTTTTCATGCTCTCAAAATACCAACAACGGTATCAGAGCACGAAATCATGGTTTTGAAAGCATGAAAATTGGCATGAGAATAGCTCGTTGTTTTTTTCTATCGCGAAGAAGATGAACAGTGCATGTTTTTTTTGTTCAATCGATTCAAATATTTGAATCAATTGAATAAGGAATTGAATCGATTCAATTGATGGTACAGTGCCTCACTCATGTGTTGAATCAATTCATAAATCGATTAGAAAAGAAAAAAATGGGATGAAGAGTGCTCATTTGACGAAGCGCAGTAAAGAATTTAAAAAAAAACGTGTATAAAAATTAAAGAGTGCATGCATGTTTTTTTTCTTTGCTTCTTCACGATCTAGTTAATATTTAATTAAATATTTATTTACTAATTAATAATACATACCTGTATGTATTTAATTAATTAAAATAAATAAATATTTAATTAATTTGTGGTTCAATTTACGAACATAGAACCCTATTAACTTGATCAATCAAACGCATGTTTGATTTAAATTATTAGTTGATTTAAGCAGACCAATTTGATCCAATGATACCTAAAGCTGATTTAAATTATTTATTAGTTTAACCAGCTCAGTTTATTATTGAATTAATTGGGGTAATCTTGATTACAAAAGTTGGGTTGATCAAATATGACCGGATTAGTTCTGTTGTGTCAGATTTGATCAAAAAGATTAGATTTGTTCTACTAGGTTAGACTTAATCCAATGGGCATTGGATGGATCAAACGAACCTAAGTTTGATCAATAAGTCTGAGATTAACTCAAATGGGCTTAAACAATAACAGAACATAGGTCCAATTAGATTAGTTCTAATAAGGACAATAGACTAAGTTTAACATCTGGACTCCTGATTGACCGGTCTAATGGGTCAGTCGACTTAAACTCCTGAAAATCGAAAAGATTTGTTTTCTTGATTTATAATGATGGTATGGCTATGTAAATTGAATTAAACTGGTTTTGTACAGACTTATTTAAATTCAATTTTTCAAATGGCACAGACGATTACCACATTGACTCATCGCGAAGTGTGGCGAAACCAACTCCGAGAGGAGATTCAAGAGATAAAGTATAAGTCTGCTTATGGAGTCGACGGACATGTTAGACGGCTAGATAGACTATTTTGGAAACTTGAGCAAGAAGAGTTTCCAGTCCTGGACAGTTATAGGATCTGGGCATTGTTGCATTCATTGCCAGAGTATCCTAGGATAATAGCAGACTATGTATGGGGGCGTCATGAAGGACGAGTCACATATTCAGTACTATGTAAGGAACTACTTCACCATATGGGTGAAGAAGAGCCTGAAGAGTCTGAAGAGGACCAGGAAATGCTCGAGGAAGATTCAGAAATGGATCTGATGGAGAATCCTGAAGTTGCCCCATCAGAAATTATCCCAAATGAGTCCAGGTTAATAAGGATAATGTTGGCTGCCACACTAGTATTTGTCCTAGTGGGAGCAGTGCTGGCTTATCTAGTTTACTAGTGTTCTGTTTACTGTCGTTATGTACGAACAGTGTAAGCTCATATAGTTTTTGAGTCATGTAATAATTTCTGTCGTTATGTACGAACAGAATTAAATAATAAAAAGTTATGTTATATGTTAACAAACTTGGAAATGATTAGTTTATTTCATGCCATGATTAGTTCATGCGAATATGATTTGTTCATATATCCATATGATTAGTTCATATGAAAAAAAATGATTAGTTCATTTTAATAATGATTCATTTATTAGATGGGATATGTGGAATATAATTGATCAATGTTGATTAGATTAGAACATACAAATGATGAGTGGAAACAAAGTTATCACTTAATTTTGTAAACTAATTATAATTTACACTGAATCAATAATTAATTGCACATATATGAATTACACTAAAATAATAAATAATTTGTTTATTTATGTAAATCATGACAACTAAAAATATCATAGCTGAACTCAATAAGGGTGAGAAATAATTTGATAACTACAAAATCTAGCACCTCAAGATACAATACGTTCTTGAGGAACAAGAAGTTCTAGAGGTTGTAAATCAAATCATGGAAGAACTAGCTGATGGTTCGACAGCATAGCATAGACGTGACCTTGATGCCTATAAGGCATGGAAAAGGAAGGACTTCATTGCTAAGGGTATATTGATTAGTTCAATGGTGGATGACCTGGTATTTGAATATTAGTCATTACCATCGGCTCATGCTGTCTAGGTAGCCCTTAGAGAGAAGTGCAGTGGAGTCAACCTGAGTAAGCTCCGTCAACTAATTATTAAGTTTGATAGCTGTAAAAAACGCTCGAATGTTACCATGGCCCAACATCTCAGGGAGATGAGTAACATGATTCGAGAGCTTAAGACTGCTGGTTATGCGTTGACTGATGAACAACAGGTTCAGGCAGTCATTCGTTCCCTTCCTGATTCTTAGGAAACGATGAAACAGAATTTGACCCATAGTGAGAGTATCAAGACTTTCACTGATGTCTCACGCCATGTTGAACTTAAGGCGGAGATGATTGAATCCGCAAAGATTTCTGGTCAAACTTTTGTAGCTGAAGGTTCTGGTTCCAAAAATAAGAACAAATGGTTCAGGAAAAGAAAGGGAAAAGGAAAGGAGGCTAATGCTGTTGCTGCAAAAAACCAAATCAAGAAGAAAGGAAAGAAATATGGACAAAAACCTAAGAGCAGGTTGACTTGCTTCAACTGTGGCAAGAAGGGTCATTTTGCTCGGGATTGTACTGAGCCTAAAAAGGTAGATCCATTTTTTTCTTCTTTCCACGAGCAATATGTTGCAAGTATAGTGTTGTTAGCTGATTCGTATCCTTTGTGGATTGTATATTCAGGAGTAACGAACCACGTAGCTCGTGATCGAGCTACATATGTGGAGTACCGTCGGGTACGAACTGGCAATAAATGGATATATGTAGGAAACAATGCAAGAATTGACACTTGCAAGCTCAACCTGCGTGGTGGAGGCACCTTGTTTCTACATGATGTCCTGTACGCTCCCGAGATTCGACGAAATCTGGTTTCTGTTATTTGTCTTCTTGATTTAGGTTACAATGTAAATTTTTATAGCCGTTGTGTAGAACTTCGAATTAACTCTGTGTTAATTGGGTATGATTTTGTAACAAATGATTTTATGGTTTTTGATGTAGAACCAAATAATAATGATGGTTGTTTTTCAAACATTACTTTTACTAGTAATGCTGATGTTAATGATGAAATTTGGCATGCTAGATTAGGACATATAGGACAAGAACGAATGAATAGATTAGCTAAAGAGGACCTATTAGACACTCATGCTAAGATTAACTTGTCTATATGTGAGCATTGTCTTGCGGGAAAGACGACTAGAAAACTATTTGGTAAGGCTATTAGGGCTGAATCACCATTGCAATTAATTCATTCGGATATTTGTGGTCCAATGAATATGAAGGCTAGAAATGGGAGTTCTTATTTCATTACATTTATCGATGACTTCACACGTTTTGGTCATATGTATTTGATTTCTCATAAATCTGAAGCATTGGATTGCTTTATTCGTTACTTGAACGAA
Source organism: Zingiber officinale (assembly GCF_018446385.1). NCBI lineage: Eukaryota > Viridiplantae > Streptophyta > Magnoliopsida > Zingiberales > Zingiberaceae > Zingiber > Zingiber officinale. Next base: position 78,231,810 of record NC_055994.1, read on the forward strand.
GTTGAGAATCAATTGGAACGTAAGGTTAAAACCTTGCGCACTGATCGTGGAGGAGAATATTTGTCTGATCAGTTCAAGACAATGTGTAATGAGAAAGGGATTATTAGACAGCTAACTATCCCTGAAACTCCACAGTAAAATGGGGTTGCTGAAAGACGAAATAGGATTATTCTTAAAATGGTTAGGTCTATGATGGCGCAGGTTAATTTGTCAATCTCCTATTGGGGAGATGCATTATTAGTTGTGGCCTATATACTTAACAAAGTATCTTCAAAGTCAGTTTCATCTACCCCACATGAACGTTGGACAGGCAGAAAGTCGGATTTGAGTAATCTGAGACCTTAGGGGTCAGCTGCCTACGTTCATGATAAGACCCACAAATATGGAAAATTAGGACCCAGAGATAAGAAGTGTATCTTTATAAGGTACTCTGAGACTTCTAAGGGTTATGTTTTTATTGGTGAGCGACAAGATGGAACCATCTCTGAAATAGAGTCAAGAGATGCTACTTTTCTAGAAACTGAGTTCCTAACACGAGGTGAAGTTGATAAGACAATTCCTCTATATGAGATAGAGGAGGAGGATAATGTTCCTTTATCAACAGATCAGGAGATGTTTGAATCTAGTCAACTGAGTGGGAGTAATTTGCTACTGAATGAGTCAGTTTCTCAACAGTCTAACCTTCGAAGAAGTAGTCGTCAGATTATTCCTTGGAGAAGGTTTGATATTGAGAATGAGGCATTGATGGTTCTCCCAGTTGATGATGAGGAACCTCGAACAGTTGAGGAAGCTTTGAGAAGCTCAGTTAGAAAAGAATAGAAAGTTGCAATGGATGAAGAAATGGAGTCAATGAGAAAGATTCAAGTTTGAGATTTAGTCGATCTTCCTCCGGGCCGAAGGACCATTGGGAATAAGTGGATTCTCAAAATAAGAGGAAAATAGATGGAGCGATTAATCGATACAAAGCTCGATTGGTTGCAAAAGGATATACCCAAATGGAAGGTATTGACTTTGAAGAGACATTCTCCCCAGTTGTGAAGTTTGTGTCAATACGTGTCATCCTAGCTATAGTAGCACAATATGACATGGAATTACATCATATGGATGTACAAACGGCTTTCCTTAATGGTAATGTTGATGAAGAAATCTATATGGTACAACCAGAAGGTCATGTTGTTGAAGGCCAAGAGAAAAGAGTATGTAGACTTCGGAAGTTTATATATGGGCTAAAGCAAGCGTCAAAACAATGGAATATAAGATTTAATGAAGTAATATTGTCTTATGATTTTGAAATGGTCAATGAGGATCATTGTGTTTACCTAAGAAAGGAAAAAGGAAAGTTTATCATTTTATCATTATATGTTGATGATATGCTAATAGTTGGAAGCGACATAAACTGTGTGATAGAAGTCAAAAGTTGGCTTTCATCACAATTTGACATAATATATATGGGAGAAGCAGAGTACATCTTAGGAGCAAAAGATTGTTAGAGACCGATCAAAGAGGCTTTTGGGTTTGTCTCAAGAAACTTATATCACTAAGTTGCTGCAACACTTCAATATATCAGATTGCAACGTTGAGCAGACGCCTATAGCGAAAGGTACTGTCTTGAGCAAAAGTATATATCCCAAGACTCCTGAGAAAATAGCCGAAATGAAGAAGAAATCATATGCAGTGCTATTGGTAGTTTGATGTACACTATGTTGTGTATTCATCCCGATATAAGCTATGTTGTTGGCTTAGTTAGTCGTTTCCAGTCAAACCCAGGATCGAGACACTGGAAAGCAGTGAAGAGGATATTCAGATATCTTAAAAGAACAACTGATTATTGCCTCTATTTCCAAGGATCAGATATGAGCCTAAGTGGCTACTCAGATGCAGATTGGGCAGGGGACCTTGATGATAAAAAATCCACATCTGGCTATGTCTTCTTACTTAATGATGATGTCATCTCATGGAACAGCAAGAAGTAGGCTTGTGTAGCCTTGTCGACAATGGAAGCTGAGTATGTGGCTTGTGCAGCGGATGTGCAAGAGGTTGTCTGGCTAAGAAGGTTCCTGAAGCATCTGAGAATTGCTAAGAACTGTGGGAGTCCTATTACAGTGTACTGTGACAGTCAAGCTGCAATAACTTTTTCCAAGGATCCCAAATATCACAGCAAAGGCAAGCATATAGAAATTAAATATAATTTTGTAAGGGATATTGTTGACAAGAAAAAAGTGATTCTTGAGTACATCCCTACACGAAATATGCTTGTTGATCCTTTTACTAAGCCATTGACTAAAGAGTCATTTCATGGGCATATGAAGTCTTTGGGACTTCGAAGAATGTAACAATTGTAAAGACATTTTGATAAATGAAAAATGCCATAATCTATTCAATGTATATGTCTTTGTTACATTCGAATAAAAGTCTCAATAAGCATGTTGACAGATTGAGATTGATCCACTCACATGAACAATCATATCTATTTGTTAAGTACAAATAGAGATAAGACCGTTGCTTATGAGATAACTTATGTAGCTGTGAATAGAGACATACCCATAAGTTAAGGTCACCCTGATATTTGTGTCAAGATGAGATCATTTGTATAATGATTGGAGTAAATGCACCCACCATTTACTGAATCTGCTTAAGGCCAGATTAGAATTCATATGTTGAATTCAGGATTAGACATTGGGAATGTCTAGATCGAAATATGTACGATGTTAAATTTTTGAAAAAAAAACATGCGCTCATTTTGGTAAAGAGAATAACATCGTAGCATGTGATTCATACCACATGTGCTATGACGACAAGAAGAGTAGTAGGAGAATGGATCCCTGCTTCTCTACTATGTGAGACCCTTGAGATTATAAGTTAATCTCGATTTTACCCTAAGTGACTATTTAGTTGTCTACTTGAAGTTCTGATCAGTGTCTACTACTTTAGCATGTTTCCTATTGGCTATGGATGATTCGGTCTATGGAGCATAACTAGGAAAGCGACTGATTAGAATGAATAAATTCTATCTAAAAAGGAAGATTAAGATTGATTTACATCTGTGACATTTATTCACTAGTACCGATTACATTTTTAGTTCAGTACATAAAATGTAATTGTGAATAATTTGTTTGATTGGAGATGTTGACTATGCTCTTGACATTGATCAATATGAGGGATTAGAGATGTTCATAATGATGTAAATAATTTAATCTGGGGTAAAGACAAGCTATTTATGTCTATGATTCGTTCTATGGACATTTATGTCTCTGATTTATTCTATGGAGCAGCTAAGTAAGGTGTGACAATCTTCTTAGCAATTGAATGCTCACTGTGTTTGCTGTCGCACGAACCATTTTCCCTAATGTATGGAATGGATGTTCTTATTTGGTCTTTGTGACTAAATTTTACTCTGGGCTTTGTGACATGATCCTCATAAAGTCTTCGTGACTTATTTGGTCTTTGTGACTAAATTTTGCTTTGGTCTTTGTGACTTGATCCTCATAAAGTCTACGTGACTTATTTAGTCTTTGTGACTAATTTCGCTCTGGTCTTCGTGACATGATCACCTTGTAGTCTATGTGACTAACATGGTCTATGTGACCATATGGATTGACTTGGACGAGTGGGAGATGTAAGGCGTTACTGGAGACGAAGGATTCCCCTTCGTTACTCCCTTTGCTGCAAACGCCAAGGAGACGAAGGGGTGTCCTTTCCCCTTCATCTTCCTCAAGCTTCCTATAAAAGCAGCGTCCAAGCACAGATCCAAAAGTTAAGAGGTGTGAGAGCGAAGCGGAGGTGATCAGAGAGTTTTGGGAGGTGATCAGCGAGTAGAGGAGAACACCTAGAGGTCGGGATTTGGTTCGTGGAAGAGTTCGAGGAGGTTCCGTGAGGTGATCTTCTCGGCGACAGCAGCAGCGACGTCTCCGGCGGTTCTTCGACGATTTCTTCGGGAAAACACTATGAGTGGTTACCGCTTTGCTTTGCTTTAGTTTTCATGCTCTCAAAATACCAACAAAGTCAACGTGTTGTTGACTTGTCCGAGCGTCCAGACCCCCTGGCACAACAGGGGAGCCCGTTGTTGCGACGATAACGCCGAAGTCCACGTCAACAACAGTCCGGGCGCCTGGACCAGTCCAGGTGCCCGGGAGAGGATAAAGTTTTATCCTTGGACCGTTGTGTAGCCATTTTGAGTAAATAAGGTGCACCGTTAGGGGCGCCCGAATCGGGTCTAGACGTCCGGAGATGTCATGACAACAAATGGCTAGTTCAACTAGTAGACTATAAATAGAACCTTGGTCCTCTTCATTTGAAAATAACACTTGTATTTTCATCTACGAATTCTATATTTCTGTTCTTGGTTCAAATTTCTGTAAGCGACTTTTCCACCGAAATCGAAGGAGAAATTTAGTGAGCTTACATTGCCTTAGATTATCAACCTCCCTGATTGCAAAGTAAATAATTCCTTGTGTCTCTTACTATTTATGTCTTTTACTTTGTTTATCTAATGTATGTTTGTCTTTACTAAGTAAGTAGCAAGATATTAGGTTTTATTCACCCCCTTTTATCAGCCTCAACAAGACTGACAATTAGTATTAGAGCCCAATAGTTTCGAAAGGACTAACCATCAACTAAAGCGACAAGACAATGATCGGATCTAACATCTACCCATAAGAGTTTAAGGGGGAGTTCGCGTTTTCGAAATGACGAATGAAGGTATTCTTCAAAATCAATTTTAATATTTTATTAACAATTAAATATGATTTTAAAGTACCCAAAGACAAGAACGGAGAAGAACTCAAAGAGCACTATTGGACTGAAAAATAGCGCGACGAGTTCATAGCAAATGATAAGGCCGAGTTCCACCTTTTGAATGTGCAAAAGAACTTTTGGAAAAGTTCTTGGAACTCCACGAAGAACCAAAAAAAGAAGAATCTTACTCTTCGATGAACATCGCTTCGTCATCCGACTATTCGATGGGGATCACTTCGTCATCAGAGGAATCCGAGACCAAGGAGATCAACAACACAACACTAATAGCTGAATACCTATCTGAAAACGAAGTCACTTTGAGGAGAGCGATGATGAAGGGGGAGCGTCTACCGACAAACACGACATGATAAGTCGGGTAAGTAAGCTTCCTCCAAATCAACTGTATAAGTGTATTAAAATGCTAAGTAAATTTTTTTGTAAAATTAGATCTAAATATCTAAAATTAATGGAAGATCAGGAAGGCCTAGTTGAAAATTTTAACAAACTTATGGATGAAAATAAAAAATTAAAGGCTACAATTATAAAAAGATCATGCATGTTCAAATTCAAAACTTTCATATACTTCTCATGATAAATACAATAGAGTTAAATTGGTATTTTAGATTTTATAAAAGTCAAATCAAAAAAATTCCTTGGAATCATATATTACAAAATTAATTATAGGTAGAAATCTATATGGAGTTCTAAAGTATAGATTAAATTTTTACTAATTTAATGTTTTACTATGTTAGAATTTTTTTACTCAGAAAAATATTTTTCATTCAAACTTTTTGTTATAATTTTTTTATCAAAATTTGTCTAATGATAATACAGTAGATATTTTATTCGAATAAAAAAAATTTAAAATTTTTTTATTAATAAATTTTTTATCAAAAAATAAATTTTTAATAATAAAAAAGCTTAAGATTGGAAAATATACATTCAATTTTATAAACTGAGAAAAATTAACAAGATTCTTCGAGATGACCATCTATTTTTATTTTTTATTTAAGAAAATATATGTTTCTATATAAAATGAATTATTTATATTATAATAAATTTATGTTTTTTTTTTAAATTTATATCCTAGGTTTCTGGTTAACGTTGATAATTTTTTTAATTTTTTTAATTTTAAAACAATTTTTTAATTATTTTTGACAAATCTTATCTTTAATTCATAAAAATCTAAATTTTTGAAAAATAAATTATTTTTTTCTCAAATTTGGTCACTTGTTCCGTAATCCTTAGAAAAAATTTACAGATTTTTTTTTTTTAAATATATGCACCTCTGTTGTGTGTGTGTTTTTTTTTTTTAAATTTTTTTTTTATGTAATCAAATACAGTGAAGATTGAGTTTAGGGGAGGTATATATATTGAGTTTACAAATTTTTTTTTGCTTGTTATAATTGTAAAATTTTTATAGTAAATTGTAAAATTAATATTTATTTATGCTAGTTTATTTTTATTATCCTAATTTAACTCGTAGTTGATACACATCAAAAGGAGGAACATTATAAGTACCCCGAGTAAGTTTTGATGTGATTCACTGGGTTAAGTTAGATTATGTTGTGTTTAATCCGTGTGTCTATGTGTGCAGGAATTTAGGAACATAGAAAGTCGGGCAGAAGACGTAACTAATGAAAAAGATGACATGAGAAGCGAGTCGACGAGCTCGGTGCATCCAAAGGACGAAGTGCTACGAAAGAATACACTAGCAGACAAGAAGGATGCACACAGTGCTTTCTAGAGACGAGAAGCCGGAGTGAAATTCTGCTCGAGGAGATAAGGCCAGAGTTAGGTTCAGGTGAGCTCAACTCTGGATGGACAGAGAATCATCCAAGCAACCGGAGCGGAAGCCGGACAAGTCAACACGCTATTGACTTGTTCGGGCGCCTGGACCCCCTAGCACAGTAGGGATGCCCGTTGCTACAACAATGGCGTCGAAGTCCACGTCAGCAACAGTCCGAGCGCCTGGACCAGTCTAGACATCCCGACGAGGATAAAGTTGTATCTTTAGACCGTTGCATAGTCGTTGCAAACAGATAAGGTGCACCGCTAGGGGTGCTCGAATGGGGTCCAGACATCCGGAGATGTCATGTCAATAATATGATTATTTCAACCAGTAGACTATAAATAGAGTCCTGATTCTCTTCATTTGAAAATAACGCTCATACTTTCATTTACGAATTATGACTTTCTATTCGTGTTTCAAATTTCTATAAGAGACTTATCCGTCTACATCGAAAGAGAATTTTAGTGAACTTACACTACCTTAAATTAGTAACATATCCGATTGTAAACCAAATAATAATTCCTCGTGTCTCTTACCTTTTATGTTTTTTATTTTATTTATCTAATGTGTGTTTATCCTTACTAAGTAAATAGTAAAAAATTAATTTTAAATTATACTTATAAGTAATTCATCTTCTCTTATCCACCTCAAACGGATTTTTTATTGTTACCCTAAAATTTTGACATTATCAAAATTTTATCAACCAATTTTCAATAAGAGAATTTTGTATAATTTATTTTTTTAAAAAATGCACCTTTTAAAATTTTGTCAATAAAAAATAAATATATTTCCTACGCCAGATAAAGCCTAACGGCCAGAATGGGCAGCACATGATAACGAGAACAGCAGTGATGATACCCTTCAGATACTGACACCAAATTTAAACTCGGCTCTGCCAATAGTTACCGCATGGGGCTTATCTTCAGCGCTACACGACAAAATTTATCCGGACGCGCTCTGTTTTTTTAAAAATTAAAAAAAATAATAAATAAACGACATACTCTGTGTCTACTGCAACATTTAAAATTATCCACTAGCTATTATAAAATATAAAAACTATTGAGTGGCTATTACTTTATTCTTTATTTTCAGTGGTAGTAGCAAATACGAATTAACTGTACGTATCATAGTACCCCGGCTATTATACAGCGATAGAATATTAAGTATGCACGATTCACAGCTGATTACAGGATATGATAAATTTGGAATGACTGGAAACCTAGTATTAATTAGAAAAGTATATAGAAATTACTATGTAATTATTACAATGCATAACACTTAATATAATAATATTGTAGTATTATAATAGTTTAGTAACTTCTATAATTATTTTAAAATAATTTTAATAGATTTTAAATAATTTTATTAGGTAAAAATTATTTTAATATAGTAATATTCGGAATTTAAATTTGAGATTCCAAGTTTTAAGTTTAGGATTTAACAATAAGTAGCTACATTATTCATAACTGTTACAACATTAAAAAATTATCTATTTCACACTTATCAAATGAACTTGTAAACTCATCCTATAACAATTATTAAATTTATTATACATATTATAGTAGCTATTCGGTGGTTACTACCTACAACGTGGCTGGAATAAAGAGTATTTTTTTTTTAGATAAAATTCCTTTTTATTTTGATTAAAAAAAAGGAGATTGATGATTTGTCATATTTGGGCTGCTTTGACTGAAAAGGCCTGGGACAAGAGTCCCCACGGAACAACACAAGCTGAGGGAGAAAGCAAGGAAGCAGATAATCTCATCATCCTTTTTGGCAACCTTTTCAAGCATAAAGAATCACACAAGCAATATCAGTGAAAAGACTTTGACCGACCGACCGACCGACCCACCCACCGAAAGATACATGAATGTATCCTTTATGTGTCGCTTTCATACGTTGGGTCTGAAGGGAATAGTTCAAGCATGCCAAGAAGAAATAAGTTACATGTTGAAATGCTTTAGACTAGTCACTAGTGGATGCCAGATCGAGATCATACCTGGAAGCTGGTGTCTCTTTTGTCACTATCAAGCGTATTATCCACTCTCTATGTGAAGGAAAGTGAGACATGGATGGAAAACAGAGAGTTTTTGGTCTCATGTGATCATTTGATGTAGCTATTAATTAATGAATCAACCTGCAAGTCATAAAGTGGCCAGGGTGTATGAATGTTAAGTGTTGACATAGTCATACGATGATTTGCATCGTCTGATAACAAGTCAAAGAAGAACTATGACAAATTGGTTCACAATTTAACAATTTGAGCATTTGGCCATAACAATGCCAAGATTAAGAGAAAAAGGTGCTATTATAATTATCAGAAAACATTGATCTGACATAAATTAGTAAGTTTGCATTTTTATTTCATATTTAACCTTCAAGCGACTATAGATAGACATTTCTGAAAAGTTTGGTGCCCTCCTTACCTTTTGGAACTCTCGTCAAGTTTATGATAGGGATGAGAATTTCCTTTGAATAATTCGATAAAGGATTTGATATCTGAATTATATGTAGAGGATATGGAGGGATTTTTTTAGGTCCAATTAAATAATTAGATAATTGGGTATGGAGGCGGGTCTAGTAGCCTACCCATACCTGATCCAAATACTCGATATAAATATTAAAGATTTTTTTTTTCAAAACTACTAATTATTTTTTGTTGGTGCTTAATCTATTTTTATTGAATATAATTAAATTAAGAGTAGGCTATAACTATTTCATTTATCTTTTTTATATGATGTTAATTATAATATGTTTTCGTTGAATGATGGTAGTTGGATGGAATGAAGAAAATATTAGCATAGAGGATATCCGATCCTCGATGGGTATGAGGATGTGGATGAAAATTAAAAATCCGATGATGGTGATATGACGATTGAGGTGGGGTCCTTAAGTCGGGTCAAAATCAAAAAGGTCAAATGATATGGTGGTCAAAGTCAAAGAAGAGTCAATCTTTTGAAGACAGCACAGTTGATCACTTTGGCCGGGAACAGTCGACCGGACCGTTAAGCCGACCGGATCGAAGGGCTAGTCAGACCCTGATTTACACAGCATTCATAAAGCTTCGAGTCGAGTCAACATACCACAGAGCCAGTCTTATCCTTGGGGCAGAAACAACACAATTAACCAGCTCACAGAATGATCTAGTTGATCGGATCTCACGTCTAATCGGACCATATGGACACTCCATTTATCCGAGCTCTCTGACTCAATGAAGAGGTCGAGCGAAGGCCGAGTCTCCGATTACAACTCTTTGAGCCAACCGGGTGGTATAACCGAGTGATAGCCGGTCAAGCCAGTCGAGAAGTTCGGTCAAATTATTAGCTAAATACATAGTGGGCCCTCCAATCCAATGATCTCATAATACCTTTTTGGCATCTTGTACCATGGAAGACAGAGAATGTTCTGTGTTAGTTGTACATTCGAAGTTTGAAGTGTCCTCTCTGCCATGCACAGAAATTGCGGATCCATTTTGGAAAAAGTGTCAGAGCATCTTTATGGGTTGTTTTTTTTTGAAATGCTTTAAGATTCGTGTACAAACAGAGACACTATAAAAGGGGTCTCCATTTACAGGCGCAGGTACGCTCATGTGACGCTAGATAGTTTTACACGTTATTGCTATTGTTCTCTATATATTTCCTTGGATCAATCATTGACTTAAGCGTTAGAGGATCAACTCCAGGATCCCTTGGCATAATAGTAATACTCTTTTTGATACACAAGACAGCGAGGAGTCTTCTTTTTGTCAACATCAGAGCCGTCGTTCTCAGCCAATCATCTTTAACGTTTTGGACAGGATCAGATGGAGATGGAAATGAATTTAATAAATAGAGATGGGGACCAAGAATATGGAATTGGACCCAAATCCGATCCACTGTTATCCCTAGTTTCTCAGGACTCTTTCTCTTCTTTGATAATGCTCAATGTTTTTGAAATGGAATGCACGCCACAATTTGATTTTTTTTTTTAAAAAAAGGAATCAATTATTGAACACCAGCAATTAATCTGGAAAAGAATGAAATCAAGCAAAAGAAACAATTATACAAAATAAAAGTACAATCTTGAAGCTCAAGCTAGAGTTTAAGGTCTCAATCTACCAAATTCAACTAAATCAGTTCAAAAACAGAAGATGAAGCAAACTTGGAACTAACAGCACCAAATAAATTACAACAATTATTCCATAAAAGCAATCAACACAAGTGAATTCTGAATCAACAGATTCATCAAGTAGACTTAACGACACAATGGAACAGATCGATGTAAGAGCAAGGGATGAAAACACTTCAGGGAAGGACTAATTTCTCTGATAAAAGAGTTGACACACTACTTGTTTTACCAATTAAACAAATAGCTTGTTTCATCTCAAATTTCTTTTATCTTGTCTGGCTTTCATATTAACATGATTCTGCAAAGGATTGACACTAGTTATTTAACTACATCCCTTTCCAAATCCTTACAGTTGTCGAGTCAAATATTATTTTTATCTGGTGTTCTACCTAGAAATTCAAATTCCATCACTAGCAAAAACCTGCACAGGAATTTTTTTTCCCTTATCACTTGCTATTCTCCTAATAGCCCGAGGAACAACAAAATAACACAAAAGGAATCCAACGCAATGAAGTCCAAATAAGTGCAAGAAGACCAAAGCCTGATTGATCAAACATGAAGCTCATACAGAACAAAGAGTTACCTGAGACTATATAGAATTTATTCCGACACACAGTTAAGATGATATGGGATGGATCCTGTCCGTTTCGACAAACTATACTGAAATGGCCATCGGATATGACCAGGGCAGTAACTTCTATGAGGTCAGAGAGGCAATTGCCTCAGGACCAAGCCCAATGAAGGACCCATTTTTTAATTATATTTAAAAAAAAATGAGAGATATGGATCCTAAATGACCGTTAAACCTATTCTCATGGCTCCGAGGCACACACCGACGCATGACTCTTCTTTGCACGTAATTTCTTCTTCGGTGTTGCTCTTCTTTGCACGCGATTTCTTCTTCGGCGTTCTTTCTACTAAGGCACGGATCCACGAAACAAGAGGTAATCATAATCTTCTTCTTCGACCATCTTCTTCGTTTTGCAACACGTGGCACTAATTGTAACCTAATCATGCAACAAGGATCGTTTGTGCGACCTAATCGTGTCGATTCTCGCAGTGACTATCTCACTTGACGCGGCCTGGTGGTTGGGCTTTGTTCGCGTGACTTAATTGCATAGCACGGGACTGTCACATGCTACCTCAGTCGTTTGTCTGAACTGCGACCTAATTGCATGGTGGTTACTACTTGTCGTCTTGCTACTACCTGCGACTACCGCATTGGTATCAGTGTTATAGGATACACTAAATGGACTATCAATGTTATCGATTGAGAAAGAAAAAGTTCGACAATTGAATTATGTAAATTTGATAATTGTTTTTATCTCTAAAACAACTATACGAGTGGTGTTTATATAATTATTTTAAATATTTATTAATTTTTTATTGATGTAATATATTTATTTTTAATTTAGTTATATATTCAGTATATATGTTATTTATAAATTGAATTTTATTATTATTTATTGTAGCAGAAGAGTCACTTTTTTAGTATGCGCTTCAGGTCCCGTCGAATACAGGAACGACTCTGGATATGACGAAGCCCTTTCGCTATACTCCACAAAAGAAAAACGCCGACTGCACTCGGAGGGAAGAACCTTAATCCAAGAAAAATGCAACCAATCCCCAGCCTAAAAGATCCGTATCAGGGACGAAGAGACGGAGCAGAACCTGGAAGACGATCCCGACGAATTCGAGATCGGGATCGGGGAAAAGCATAACGCAGGAGCGGCTTGAAGTTTCCTCTCAGGGATTTAAGGCCATCATATCAAGGCCCAAGCCCATAAAAGAAAAAAAAAAGATAAAATAAAGAAAGAGAAAAACAAACTGTCAAGAACAATAAACCTGGCTTCTGAATACTTCAAATCAAATGAATATCTTCATATCTGAATTCAACCAAATTCAACCAAGAGTAAATTTTTTTTATCATAATCTTTATAGTTATTAACTAATACTATCAATAGATTCCTAGGACTTCAGTAATTTAAAAAATATCAAACTTTTAAATTTTTGAATGGTAGAAATACTTAGAACTTTAAATCATTTTAAATTTAAATTAATGCATTATGAAAATCTTCAAATTAAGAGTAATAAATTTGTAAACGGGTTGAAATAAATTTATGTGTGGAAAGAAAAATTTTAAATGTGAAAAGAGACAAGGAGTATAATGGAAAAGCGGTACGTGTTTTTTAAATTTTAAAACTTAAATAACATTTATATATAGTTGTTTCATTAATTACCAAATAATCATTTATATTTTCATATTTTCAATAATAACATTGATTTCTCTAGTGGCTTTACAAGCATAGCGATGTGTGACGTGATGATCGTTGCAGTCCATGAAAATTACAATTGAGAATGATAAAAAAATGTCATCGGCTTCCTAGCACAAAAAAAAAAAAAAAAAAAAAAAAAAAAAGGCGAGTGCCTTTTGTCATCTTGCACAATCTTTCACCAAACTAGAACTTCAGACATGTGGTTTTGAAAGCTTTGAATATATTTGGTACTTTAACCAGAAATCAAAACCCTAAACTCTATGAGAGTATGTGATGCCCCGAGCTATAGTACAGAAAAATATTAATCATATTTAATATCCAGTTACAATACATTTGTAAGATTTTATTTTTTTTAAATGGATATGTAACCATAGGATGTTAGAATGCTGAGTCTCTCGTAACGATCATTTTTAAATTTATCTTAGCATTTGATTATATATATATATATATATATATATATATATATATATATATATATATATATATATATATATATATATATATATATATATATATATATATATATATATATATATATATATATATATAGATGGCATGCGGGATCTATTTTTAGCAGAATATTGGTGGTTCTGAAGATTCACAAATGAATCGGTAACATCTAGCATTTAATAAATATTTAATTTCTGTTCGATTCAATAATCACATATCGTTACATGTCATGAGAGCTAGCATGAAAATTTAGTCAGATTTGCTCAAAAGGTCCTTCGGGAGCTCTCTAAGATAGCCAAAAAACGACCGAATTCCGACCGCCATCTGGCCGGAATCCGACCGACGGTGGTCGGGCGTCCAACGGAAGGTCGGCTGTCATGTGACAGTCGGTGATTTGACGAGGTCGGCGAAGAAGACGAGAAGAGAGATGATGCCGTATTTTTTTTTTTAATTTTTTTTGACTTTGACATAGAATACTAAATCATCTCTATCGCACCAAATTACAAGAAATACACCGCAGAAGAACATTTCTTTATATATATATATATATATATATATATAATTCTCACATAAAATGCATTTGTTGCGACTGAATTGATGGCGGGCCATGAGTGCTACATCATTTTCTAAATTTATTTAATAGATAAAATATCAGATCCACCTTCTACTTAAGATTAGAGATGGTATGTTTTAGATACTGGCTATAAAGAAAAAAATAGTATTTTAAGGAAGATGACTAGCTTGGTAAGCGTGCCTAAATGTATATTTTCCTGAAAATAAAAAGGAAGCCTCAAGATGTGTGTCCCCTACTTGTGCCAATGGATGAGATAAGATGTTCATAGACAAGAACGTTTCAATGTTGATGAAGACTAGAGAACATAGCTTTGAGGAAGGATTAAACAACGGCAATTTATCAAATCATGAATCTAAACATCTTAATTGATCAAAAGACATATATTATTTTGATATTTATCAAAGGACGTATTTTTTCAAGTGCACTTCCTTTTTTATCCTTCTGACAAATCAAACTTTTTTTTTTTATCATTTTTCTTTTCTCTCTCTTCTCTTTCCTATCTCCTCTTTCATCAACGACATTTAAAATTTAGTTAATTTTTTGATAACATTTTAATACATTTAGAGAAGCTAAAATAAACTATGAATAACAAATTTGAACTCCTTGCAACATCAAGAATCTACAGGAACTGAAATAAGTGTAATCTGAGGTCTCTAGGTCCATAAGTGGGTTTCGGTCAAAACCCACTGATGGACCTAGAGAGCTCCGATTGTACCCATTTCAGTTTCTATGAATTCCTGGTGTTGTAAGGAGTTCAAATATGCTATCCATTATTTATTTTGACTTTTAGAAGGTATTAAAATACAAGAAGAAAGAATCAGTAAAAAAAATTCATATTAGGCCCACGTTGGGCCTGATATGAATCATATCAGGCCCAACGTGGGCCTGATATGATTCATATCAGGCCTAACGTGGAGTCTTTTTGCTGATTCTTTCTTCTTATATTTTAACACCTTCTAAAAGTCAAAATAAATAATGGATAGCATATTTGAACTCCTTACAACATCAGGAATCCACAGAAACTGAAATGGGTGCAATCAGAGTTCTCTAAGTCCATAAGTGGATTTTGACCAAAACTCACTGATGGACCTAGAGACCTCAGATTACACCCATTTCAGTTTCTGTGAATTTATGATGTTGCAAGGAGTTTAAATATGATATCCATTATTTATTTTGACTTTTAGAAGGTGTTAAAATATAAGAAGAAAGAATCAGCAAAAAGACTCCACGTTAGGCCTGATATGAATCATATCTGGCCCACGTTGGGCCTGATATGATTCCATATCAGGCCCAATGTGGATCTCACTCTATTAAGATTGCTCAATTGTTTTAGGAACTCTTCATTTCCAATGTAGCATTTTATTTTGACTTAAATCTCAGTCCATGATGTATGTTTTTGTTGGGGGTTTGAAAAATTATGCACATTGAAAAAGCCTTAACTGCTGAATACCTCTTCAAATATGCTGGATTGGATATTGAAAAGTAATGATTTTTGCAATTCCTCTGCCTTTTGTTTGGTATCTTTTTCCCATTTAAATAATTGACACACTTTTCTTTCAGCCTTCAGAATTTGGAGTGGTGTCTCTTTGTCCTTTTCCCTTATTTCTCGTAAGTGATCTCATTTTCTGGATTAATTTTCTTTTACAAAGAAAGAAGAAATAAGTGAGTCATGACTTATTTGCAGTTACATGCTAGTAGAAGAATTAGGTCTATCTGGTATTGTGTCAATTCTATTTATTGGACTTATATGTATCTTCTCTTTTTTCAATAACTATACTATGACTATTTGTTCTAAGTGTTTGCATATGCATTTCTTACAGGTAATGAAGTATTATACATTCTCTAATTTGTCAGAGAACTCTCAACTTTTTGCTACTGTCTTTTTCCACTTGATTTCATCACTAGCTGAAACATTTATGTAGGAGGATATGCATTGATGCCCTTATCTATTTTTCTACTTAGAGCAATCATAAACACATCCATTATGAAATGAAGAGTTCCTAAAATAGTTGAGCATTCATAATAGAGTGAGATCTACATTGGGTCTGATATGGAATCATATCAGGCCCAACGTGGGCCTGATATGATTTATATCAGGCCTAATGTGGAGCCTTTTTGTTGATTCTTTATTCTTATATTTTAACACATTCTAAAATTCAAAATAAATAATGGATAGCATATTTAAACTCCTTGCAACATCAGGAATTCATAGGAACTGAAATGAGTGTAATCTGAGGTCTCTAGGTCCATCAGTGGGTTTCGGTCAAAACCCACTGATGGACCTAGAGAACTCCGATTGCACCCATTTCAATTTCTGTGAATTTCTGATGTTGCAAGGAGTTTAAATATACTATCCATTATTTATTTTGAATTTTAGAAGTGTTAAAATATAAGAATAAAGAATCAGCAAAAAGGCTCCACATTAGGCCTGATATAAATCATATCAGGCCCACGTTGGGCCTGATATGATTCATATTGTTGGGACCGAAAAGTAGCTAGAGGGGGGGAGGGTGAATAGCTCTTCGCTTGCTCGTCGTCGGCGTTGCTCGTTTCTTCAGAGATATGCAGCGGAAATATAACAAACAAAAGCATACAACGCTAACAAGGATGGTTTACTTGGTATCCACCTCACAAGGGGTGACTAGTCCAAGGATCCACACCTACTCACGCACCCTCCACTATGAATAACACTCCTTTATGGTAACTACCAAAGGCGGAGAAGCCCTACAACACTCTCAATACAAGAAGAAGAAAGGGAAATACAAGATAAGCAAAAGCTTACAAGATGTGCAATAAAAACCCTAACCCTAACTTCTTCTTCTTGCTTTTGATCCGCCTCTTGACTTGGGAAACCTCCAAGAACCTTCAAGAACTGGCGATCTGAGCTTGAGAAAAGTGTGGAGAAGTCGCTGTGTTGATCTGAGATGAAATCGTGAAGTTCTACCGCAGCCATCGCATGCCTGCAGCTCAAATACGACGCAACAGTCGGATCCTGATCGATTCGAAAGCTCCCAATCGATCGGGGAGGCTTTGGATCGATCCACGGATCGATTCAGAGCGCCTCTGTGCTATGGGAAAACGCCTGGATCGATCCACGGATCGATCCAGCGCTTATCGCGTGAACCAGCAGCGTCCCAATCGATTGGGACCTCTGGATCGATCCACTGATCGATCCAGAGGCTCTCTGTTCGCTGGGAAAGGCCTGGATCGATCCACTGATCGATCCAACTCCTGGATCGATCCACTGATCGATCCAGCTCTTGGTTTTTGCCCAAAACCAAGTCCCAAGCCTCTCAAACCAACATTCGGTCAACCTTGACCTGTTGGTATATCATGCCTAGCATCTGGTCACTCCCTTGACCTGCCAGGACTCCCCACCAAGTGTCCGGTCAATCCCTTTGACCCACTTGGACTTTTCTCTTCGTGCCAAGTATCCGGTCACTCCCTTGACCTACTTGGACTTCCACCAGATGTCTGGTCAATCTTGACCCATTTGGATTTACCCGTGCCTGGCTTCACTCACCAGAACTTCCAATCTGCCTAGCTTCACTCACTAGGACTTCTCTTCTGCCTGGCTTCACTCACCAGGTCTTTCACCTAGCTTCACTCACTAGGATTTTCTTCTGCCTGGCTTCACTTACCAGGACTTTCTTCTGCCTGGCTTCATTCACCAGGACTTTCACCTAGCTTCACTCACTAGCATTTTCACATGGCTTCACTCACCAAGATTTTATTCTGCCTAACATCTGAGTTAGGACTTCCCAGTCAAGTATCCGGTCACTCCTTGACCTACTTGACTCTTCTTCAATCAACCTTGTATTGTCAAACATCGAAACCCAAACCAAGACTCAAGCTTGGTCAACCAGGTCAACCTTGACCTGAGGGATGTTGCACCAACAATCTCCCCCTTTTTGATGTTTGACAATACCAACACTATCACTTACAATACCACATGTAAGTTAGCTAATCCCATAGCCTAAACCTGCTTCATGCCACTAGGTAATGAATACATAAGTTAAGCCCGTCATTCTCCCCCTAAGAGGGCAAACTTCCTCTAGGTAATGAAATCCTAACTTACTCCCTTTCATTCTCCCCCTATTGGCACACATCAAACCATGCCCCATTTTTGGGCACACATCAACAAATTCACTTGTTGAAAACTCTCCCCCTGAAGAGTTGCTCATCGTTGTTCACAACTTCACTCGTTGTGATTAACACGATAATGAAGGTCCCATACCCTTCATTATCCTTAACCCTACATTCTCCCCCAATGTAGGCAAATGCCCATCCTTGAGCATTATCCACTTGAAACCACTTGAACAATGAGGATATCCACTCCCCATTAAAGTTCAAACGCTCAACCTTGAGCATGTTCTTAACGGAAGATTAACCACCTTCCAAGATTCATGAAAAATAATTTTCATGTCTTTAAAGAGTCCCTCCCCCTAAAGACATGATGGTAACTTCTGTCATTGCACCAACAATGACTTGGAATCCCTAAAACTTTAGGAAACCCAATTTTAGAAGTTTTGAGGTTCAAATATTCAAAATTTGAAACAAACCTCAACCTAAACTTCAACTTAGCCTTCCTTAACCAATCCATCCTTGTTTTCCACACGAAAACACCCTTTTATGTATACAAATATATTTTTAGGGGTTTGGAATGGTTACCTAGTCTAAAATAGGTTCAAAGATGCTGAAATCAGACCTTCCCAGCCAAAATCAGCATCTTCGATCGATTGGAGTTGGGTTCCAATCGATTGAACCCTGCTGAATCGATCCACTGATCGATTCAGTCTTCTTGGATCGATCGACTGATCGATCTAGCGAGCTTCTACTCGCGAGAAATACCTTCTCAATCGATCGGCTGATCGATTGAGGCACTCCAATCGATCCACGGATCGATTGAAGGCCTGAAATTGCTGAAATTCAATTTCAGCCAATTTCAAAAACCCCTATAAAATTCTACAAAATTCCAAAAATCGTAAAAATTTGAGTAGACATTATTTGGGGTATAATTTATCATGGAAAAATAGTTTTCTATGAAAATACATCATATTTTCAAAGATTGACACAAACTTGAGAACTTGCAAAAACTTTAGTGTTTTCTTTAAGTTCGTGTTTAACTATTCAATGGTGATTACTATCAAAAGATATCCTTCACCAAGGTTTTCCAAAATTATTTTAAAAACATTTTCAAAACCAATATCCCACCATATTCCTGGGCTTAATGCACATTACTTGTACATTAGCTTTCCCAATGATGGGAAAATACATAACTATATGTTTTGATGAACTTAAAACTCAAAAGAATGCACTAAATCAACATCTTGAGTTTTGTTCATCATCCTAACATCTCACTTGTATCTAATGTGCACTAAAACACATACAAGTCATCTTATTGGTCTTTGTGAGATATAAAGTTTGGTTTTGCCCTAATCTAGGGATCATGCATATCTATCTAGACATTTTGTGGATATTGAACATCCACTTAGGATGTTACTTGTTAATACCACTTGTTGACAACACTTGTTGATAAATGCCATTTGTCCTTGCTTTTAAGGAATTAAACATAATGCATGATAATGTTATGGCATACATCAAAATGAAATAGCTTTCAAAAGAAAGATTCCTATAATTACATGATGTATGTATGACATGACATGGTATTTTTATATTTTTCATAATAAGTCATGAATGAAAAATATAAAACTAAATATGGTGTCATGGCATGTGATGGGCAAACATAACATGGCAAGGTTTAGCATAAATAAAGTATATCTAGATTACCTATCTAAGTATCTTTAAACCTTAGCTAAACTTAAAAATTAAACCTAGATCACCCTAAATGCTTCAAGAAAATGCCAAAACATAAATTGGCATTTCTAATTCTCTTGATTAACTTATGCCAATTGAAATCGAGCTTATTTCTCAAATGTTGGCATATTTCACAAGAGTACCATTTTAAACTAAGGCTTAGATTTGCCTTAAATTACTAAGCAAATACCAAAATCCCAACTTGGTATTTCTTATGTCTTTCCTAAACAGTGCCATTTTAAAATAAGATCAAGACTTCTCAAATTTGGCACATTTTACTTTTTTCGAAGAGTAAACAATAATCCTTTTCATTCTCAAAGATTAATAATAACCTTGAAAATGCTCCTTGAGTGTCAATTTCTTCAAAGTTGGGTTAACTACCCTTCTTCTTAGAGTTGACACTCTCTAACCCATCTATGGGGTAGAGAAGATGCTCCTAGGAACCCAACACCTATTGGTGCTCCTTGGATGCTCTAGGTATTCACTAGGGATAACTTCCCTAGATACCTTCCTAGTGACCTTGTTTGGCTTCTTGGAAGCCTTGGTCACTTTTTCTAGGTCAACTCTAGGGATAGCCTCCCTTGTGACCTTGTTTGTGACTTTCTTAGACTTCTTAGAAGCCTTAGTCACATTTATTGCAAAAATACTCTTAGGGATGACTTCCCTAGTATTCTTGACTTGACCACTAGACCTAGGGTTAGTTCCATAACTATATGGAACCCTATGATACGAAATTTCTGTTGGAGCAATCCCAATGGTCCGCGGGACCATGTGTTTTGGTGTTTGGGCAAAGGGTTTAAGTTAGGTTCACCTTTGTATTTGATATGTGTATTTGAGTTGTGCAGGTTTGCAGGATACACATGTGACTCAGGTTGATGGCTTCGGGTCCGGTGAAGGATGGAGCATCCGAGGGACCGTGGACAAGGCAGCGAGGACAAGGGTCGAGGGAAGCGACTTCGAGGCATACGCGAAGGATGACATTGGGGATGAGCCGTGGACTTGAATGCATCCAAGGGACGAGAGCCAAAGGAAGTAGGCTTGAAGACAAGATGTCAAAGCTGCAAATGAAGCGTCAAATGAGTCATAAGGGTGAGGGTACGAGTGCATGAGAGATTGTACTCGGAGTAAAATCCTAGTTTTAGGGGTTTACTGTAGCAGTACCGTAGCGCTACTGTAGCAGTCGACTGCATGTTTTAGCAGTCGACTGGCAGCGAACAGAATGTCTCTGTTCGCTCGGTTAGTGTGAAATCGAGCCGTTGGGATGTAACGGTCGAATTTCCACTGAGGGCAGTCGACTGCATGTTTTAGCAGTCGACTGGTAGGCGGAGTTTTCCAACCCGTGGCCTATATAACCAAGCCTTGGGAGCTTGATTGAGGCTGACGAAATAGAGGTGGTTAATCTCTATTAGTAGTCTACTTGTGCCCTAGCGTCAAAAGAGTTCTTGTGAGGGTTGTGGTGAGGTTTCTCTGTTAGGATCTTGGATGGCTAGAGGGGGGTGAATAGCCTCTTCAAAAGCTAAAACTTAAAGATAAAACTCACACGAGTGGTTAGCGCAGCGGAAAACCAGTTAAGAACAGAATAAGAATAAGGGAAGAAACAAAGCAAACCACAGTGACTCAAGTGTTTACGAGGTTCGGGGATAACTTGCCCCTACTCCTCGGTGTCCGTAAGGTGGACAAGCCGATCTTCGGTAGATCAACCCCGGTGAACACCCGGCTATGAACTTTCTCCTTCTCGGTGGAGTGACCTCTCAACAAAAACTCAACAGGTATGTAGAATATAGCACAAGACTTACTGAGCTTGGTGACTTAGGAGAATCAAAATTAAGCTTACAGTCACGCGAAGGTCAGTGAAAGAGAGAGCAAGTCGAGACAGCCGCTTCTCAGCCCCGAGCGTCAAAGCTTTTGCACCGATCGACAGAGAGTGTTTTTTTTTCTGAGAAAAACTTCTCCTTAACCCTCTCTTCAACCAGCCTTTTATGTCTCTGCCATCTCTGCCTTTCGCCCGCAACGGATCCCTGCCAAACTGCAGCAAATCTCTGCATCCAGCCATAGCATCGCCAATCACGCTTCTTTCTCATCTGATCATCTGAGCTCACACCAATGGAATTCTGGTCTTCACTGGTGTCTCTGAGCTCCACCCAATCACCATGAGTTGAGCTGATCGATGCCAGATCACCGCCAGATCGCAGCCACGACTTTGTTGCTTTAACGGGTGTACAGTGGAACATAGCAAAAGTCTCTCTGGTATCCTCTACTAATGAAGCTCAATTTGAAATCAACCAATTGCAAATTACCAGTAACCTGCACCTCAAAATCTTGCAGCAGATGGTTAGAAATATTTAGGCAAAAGCAACTTTGAATCAGAAAGAATCAGAGAAAGTGCATGCAAAACAGACTATAGTATGGATCGGTCTGCAGACCGATCCAGCTCCTACGTTTATCACTGATCGGTCCGCGGACCGATCAGATGATCCTCAGTAGCGCTGAGTGGATAAGCACCTGATCGGTCTCCGGACCGATCAGATCAATCGACCGGTCCCGAGACCGTCAAGATCGATCCGATAGCATATCGAGTATTCGCAGATGCTATCGAAGTTTCACCGATCGGTCGGCGACCGATCAAGAATAACACAAGATGTTATCGGTGTTTACGATCGGTCCGTAGACCGATCAGTAAAACTGTGCCACCGGATCGGTCCGCCGACCGATCCCCGTGCGTCAGAACCTGGATCGGTCATCAGACCGATCCAAGGCTGTGATTTAAGAGGCAAGCTTCCAAGCTTGCTACCCTTAATCCTGACAGTCCAGAGACCGAGCTACCGAGCTCTTCTCCGACTATACATGCCAAGTTTCCATACTTGGACTTCCCAATACCAGATGTCCGATCACCCTTGATCCATCTGGATTTTCCCTTGCCTGGCTTCACTCACCAGGACTTTCCAATTGCCTGGCTTCACTCACCAGGACTTTCCAATTGCCTGGCTTCACTCACCAGGACTTTCCAATTGCCTGGCTTCACTCACCAGGACTTTCCAATTGCTTGGCTTCACTCACCAGGACTTTTCCAATTGCCTGGCTTCACTCACCAGGACTTCTCCCGTGCCAAGCTCCTTGCTCGGACTTTTCCCAATCAGATTAATCAGGTCAACCAAGTCAACCCTGATTTGTCTGAGTTAATTCAATATCTGATTGAAACTTAAATCAGTGTCAACATCAAAACAACATCCAGGTCAGACTGTATCAACATTCTCCACCCACAAGGAGCTACGTGAGCTAGCCGCAGTTTGCCGGGGAGTAATCCACCGAAGGATCGGGATCGTCCACCTTACGGACAGCCGTGGAGTAGGAGCCCTAATCTCCGAACCACGTTAAACGATCGTGTAGCTTGGTTTGCATTTCTTTCTTGCCTTTATCTTTAAGCTTGTTTGTTTTGTTTGTATTTAGCTTTCGTATTTGTATTTGTATTATTTGTATTCCGCTGTGCTAACAAATACATAGGAAGCGAGTATTTGGGGATGCCGTCTATCCAACCCCCCTTCAAGCCGGCCACCAATCCCCAACAATTTCATCCTTCTTAGCCTTAGGTTTGTATCCCAAACCTCTATGGCCATTGGATGACTTTGATACTCCTAGACCTAGATTTTTACCCTTAGACCCTTGTGTCATATTTGTGATTTTTCTAAGGGTCTTTTCTAATTTATCAAGTCTTGACCTCAAGACTTGATTTTCCTTCCATAATCCCTCAACCATAGATTTTTCATTAAAATCATGATTTTTCTTCTTCTTAGGTACATACCTAGAATCCTTAGGGTTCTTACCTAAGTTTCTATCTACCTTTCTAACCCTAGATTGAGAGGTTTTGGCATGATAAGCTATATGATTTTCCTTAATGCTATCATGCTTCCTATTTTCATGGTAAATAGCATTAAAATGATATAAATTTGACCTAGCATGCTTTTTACCATTTTACAAGGGAATAGGCTCAATAAAAAATACCTTCTTTTTTACCTTGGAGGCTCCCCCTTGAGTTGAGTTTCTTTCATGAGCCTTGGCCACCTTCTTCCCATTAGGGCATTGACTTCGGTAATGCCCCTTTTGATTGCAAGAGAAGCACACAATGTGCTCCTTGCTCTTCTTTGTTCCGGGAATGGTCTCCTTGGGCTTCTCCTTGCCCCTTTTTGCCATTTGGCTCTTTTTCTTGGTCAATTTGGGGCACTTTCTCTTGTACTGCCCATGTTACCTACATTCAAAGCACATAATATGATTTTTATTATTAATTGAAATGTTTATACCTTTTTGTGTAGGGATGACACTTTCTCCTTTGGATCTGGAGGTAGAAGCTTCCTCTTGATCCGAAGATGATACTCCTCCAATAGATTTGACTTGACTCGTGGAGGTGGAAGCTTCTTCATCCTTTTCTTCTCTTGACCCGGATGTGGAGGATTCTTCTTTCTCTTGATCCGGTGTCAATGAAGATTGCTCCCCCTCAATCCTAGAGGTGGAGGCTTCATCTTCTTCTTCATCTTCATCCTCTTGTACATGAAACACGGAATATACTCCTTCCTTGCTCTTTTGATTGCTCTCCTTTGAGGATGAAGCTTCTTGGACCTCCTCTTCTTGGTTTTGATCCATTGAGTCACCCTCTTTGGATTCTCCTTGATTTGGTACAGTGGAGGGGATCTCATGAACCCTTGCCAATTTGCTCCAAAGCTCCTTGGCATATTCAAACTCTCCAATTTACTCCAGGATGTTGCTTGGCAATAAATTGACCAAAAGCTTGGTCACTTTGTCATTGGCCTCACATCTTTGGATTTGGTCTTGGCTCCACTTGCTTCTCTTGAGTACTTTGCCCTTGGAATTTGTGGGAGCTTCAAAACCTTCCATGA
Source organism: Zingiber officinale (assembly GCF_018446385.1). NCBI lineage: Eukaryota > Viridiplantae > Streptophyta > Magnoliopsida > Zingiberales > Zingiberaceae > Zingiber > Zingiber officinale. The sequence goes on from NC_055994.1 coordinate 78,256,449, forward strand.
GAGCAAACCATTGCTCTATCTCCACCATTAAGAAGTTTTTGATCCTTGATTTCCAAAGATCGAAGCTTGTAGATGTGTATGGTGGAGGCACCCTCGTGTCGAATCCGAGTCCATCTCAGAATTCCATTTGAAGTTGAACTTCTTGATGAAGTCTTCGACTTGTAGAATTTTGCTCCAACTTCTTCACCCTCTAGCTTTGCTTGTTTTGTTTGCCCCTTCCGGCGATGATTCCGTTGAAGAGCGACCTTGCTCTGATACCACTTGTTGGGACCGAAAAGTAGCTAGAGGGGGGGGGGGTGAATAGATCTTCGCTTGCTCGTCGTCGGCGTTGCTTGTTTCTTCAGAGATATGCAGCGGAAATATAAGAAACAAGAGCATACAACGCTAACAAGGATTGTTTACTTGGTATCCACCTCACAAGAGGTGACTAGTCCAAGGATCCACACCTACTCACGCACCCTCCACTATGAATAACACTCCTTTATGGTAACTACCAAAGGCGGAGAAGCCCTACAACACTCTCAATACAAGAAGAAGAAAGGGAAATACAAGATAAGCAAAAGCTTACAAGATGTGCAATAAAAACCCTAACCCTAACTTCTTCTTCTTGCTTTTGATCCGCCTCTTGACTTGGGAAACCTCCAAGAACCTTCAAGAACTGGCAATCTGAGCTTGAGAGAAGTGTGGAGAAGTCGCTGTGTTGATCTGAGATGAAATCGTGAAGTTCTACCGCAGCCATCGCACGCCTGCAGCTCAAATATGACGCAACGGTCGGATCCCGATCGATTCGAAAGCTCCCAATCGATCGGGGAGGCTTTGGATCGATCCACGGATCGATTCAGAGAGCCTCTGTGCTCTGGGAAAATGCCTGGATCGATCCACGGATCGATCCAGCGCTTATCGCGCGAACCAGCAGCGTCCAATCAATCGGCTGATCGATTGGGACCTCTGGATTGATCCACTGATCGATCCAGAGGCTCTCTGTTCGCTGGGAAAGGCCTGGATCGATCCACTGATCGATCCAGCTCCTGGTTTTTGCCCAAAACCAAGTCCCAAGCCTCTCAAACCAACATTCGGTCAACCTTGACCTATTGGTATATCATGCCTAGCATCTGGTCACTCCCTTGACCTGCCAGGACTCCCCACCAAGTGTCCGGTCAATCCCTTTGACCCACTTGGACTTTTCTCTTCATGCCAAGTATCCGGTCACTCCCTTGACCTACTCGGACTTCCACCAGATGTCTGGTCAATCTTGACCCATCTGGATTTCCCCGTGTCTGGCTTCACTCACCAGAACTTCCAATCTGCCTAGCTTCACTCACTAGGACTTCTCTTCTGCCTGGCTTCACTCACCAGGTCTTTCACCTAGCTTCACTCACTAGGATTTTCTTCTGCCTGGCTTCACTCACCAGGACTTTCTTCTGCCTGGCTTCACTGACCAGGACTTTCTTCTGCCTGGCTTCACTCACCAGGACTTTCACCTAGCTTCACTCACTAGGATTTTTACCTGGCTTCATTCACAAGGATTTTCTTCTGCCTAACATCTGAGTTAGGACTTCCCAGTCAAGTATCCGGTCACTCCTTCACCTACTTGACTCTTCTTCAATCAACCTTGTATTGTCAAACATCGAAACCCAAACCAAGACTCAAGCTTGGTCAACCAGGTCAACCTTGACTTGAGGGATGTTGCACCAACACATATCAGGCCCAACGTGAGTCTGATATGAATTTTTTTTTCTGATTCTTTCTTCTTGTATTTTAACACCTTCTAAAAGTCAAAATAAACAATGGATAGCATATTTGAACTCCTTGCAACACCAGAAATCTATAGAAACTGAAATGAGTGCAATCGGAGCTCTCTAGGTCCATCAGTGGGTTTGACCGAAATCCACTGATAGACTTAGAGACCTCAGATTATACTCATTTCAGTTCCTGTAGATTCCTGATGTTGCAAGGAGTTCAAATTTGTTATTCATAGTTTATTTTAGCTTCTCTAAATGTATTAAAATGTTATCAAAAAATTAACTAAATTTTAAATGTCGTTGATGAAAGAGGAGATAGGAAAGAGAAGAGGGAGAAAAGAAAAACGACAAAAAAAAGGTTTGATTTGTCATAAGGATAAAAAGGGAAGTGCACTTGAAAAATTGCATCCTTTGGTAAATACCAAAGTAGTATACGCCTTTTGGTCAACTAAGATGTCTAGGTGCGTGATTTGATAAATTGTCGATTAAACAAGATACGTATTAATTATGAGCATCTTGATTAAGGATTAAAGAAATACATACACTTGGACCCACGAGTTGTTGGAAAGTATTCCATAATTTATTGGAGATGATTGCCAGAGTTTAAGAAGATATAAATTGAAATTTTAAACCAACTCAGATTTAATAACTAAGATGACTTAATAGATAATCTCAAATTGTCAGCCTAAAAGGTTAGGTTAAGTTAGGTTGAGTTGCTAAATTGTTCAAATATGGGTGAGATGTTACTAGTCGTATGTTGAGTGCTCCCAAATGCCGCTAGGTCTGAGCGGCATAAAGCTTCCTAAGCCCAAGTGGGAAGTTGAGTACTGAGTTGCCTGAGTGTCGAGTCGCTTGAGTGGGTTATCGCGAGTAGGAAGGATGAAATGAGTGCTCCTGGAGTGCGGCGAGATCCGCACATCCCAAGTGTTTCTCAAGTCTAAATGGGAAGCTGAGTCAGGACGTCGAGTCCCCGAGTTGCCGAGTGTTAAGTCATGAAGCGAGTTCCCAAGTTGGCAAGTGTTGAGCTCGTCAAGTCGGTCGAGTGCCCCCAAGTGGATGACAAGTGCAGAGTAGAGGAAGCCGAGTTAGAACATCAAATAGGGAAACTGCTAAATATTATTTGAGCTTAAGTGGGTCGTTGGACCGAGTCAAGATAGGAAACACCAAGACATACGTTTTGACGCAGTTTACTTAAAACATATTCGTCCCTCTCTGACCATGCTTTGAGATTATGAAGGACGTCTATTTCCCAGGATACTATAGGATCGGGTAGACTGGCTAGAGAGGGTGAATAGTCTATAATTAGAGTTAGAAAATTTTCTTACTTTTGAACAAGCAAGGACACACATCAATTAGAAATAATTAACGTAAAATGAAAGTATGGACTCAAATGTTTACTTGGTTACAATCTGGGTGGTTGTTAATCCAATCCTATGAAAAGCGCACTACGAAAGCTCCTTCTTCAACAAAGGACGGAGACGGAGAAGTCCCTTATAGAGTTGAAAGTACATAAACTTAAAACTGAAACTAAAAATGAATATAGAGTGTGTTGTGCAAACTTCGAGAATAAGACCTCTATTTATAGTTCTTTGGTTGAATATGATCGTTGTTGATGTGACACCTTCCGGGTGCCTAGAAGCAATCCGAGCACTTGGAGTTGATGATGTTGGATCATTATGACGCTATAAGTGGGGGGAGGGGGTGTTGGAGTGTATACTGAAAGCCTAAGCTTTGTAAACATTCATTATGAATAAAGAATCACATTTGGTCAAATTGTCTACATTTAGTTGTAGTTGTTCAATTAATTTATATTGTAGATAATATAGTATGTGGTGTCACATACAGAAGATGATATTATCAGTACCTTATAAATTATAAACAGTAGCTCACGACCAAAATGGAAAGGAACAAACCATTAGAAGGTCGTAGTGTAATTAGGTATCAGTTTATCTTGACTGTATAATTACACTAGTACACTCAGAGTGTATTGAGTAAGACCATTTGAGGTCGTTTCTTTTATACTGACTTTATAAAGAAACAAAGACCTCGGTTATTATGGAAGTGTGTGCTCTTAATCCTAATATAATAACAAGCACATATATTTGATATTTATTTCTTTAATTTATCAATGGGTGAGATTTAGTTCGATAAATCAATAAGCCCGATAAGTTGGGAAATTATATCACTTATAGTGTGTGTTATTGATTATAGAAGGAAACTGTGTCCTAAAGATACTAGGTTGATAATGTCCTCAAGAGGAGCTCATAAGGATTGTCATGTTAAACCCTGCAGGTGGACTTAGTCCGACATGATAATAAGGTTGAGTGGTACTACTCTTGGACTAAGATATTAATTAAATGAGTTGTCAGTAACTCACTTAATTAGTGGGCATTCGATATCTTAAACACAGGGAGACTAACACACTCATAATAAGAAGGAGCCCAAAAATGTAATTTGGGATTGGTGCGGTAGTTCAATAATAGTTCTCTAGTGGAATGAATTATTATTGATAAAATTAAGTTGTGTGTTCGGGGCGAACACAGGATGCTTAATTTTATCGGGAGACCAAAACCAATTCCTCCTCTCGGTCCCTATCGTAGCCTCTTATTTATAGAGTACTATACCCACCTATACCCACCTTCTATACCCACCAATAGGGGGCCGGCCAAGCTAGCTTGGGAACCAAGCTAGGGCCGGCCTAGGTATAAATTGGGGTGACCAACCCTAGCTTGAACCCAAGCTAGTGGGGGCCGGCCAAATAAAATTAAAAAAGAATTTTAATTTTAATTTTTATTATGTGGAAGAAATAATTTATTAAAGAGAATTAAAATTAAAATATCTCTCTTGTAAAAGATCTACAAAAGATTAAAGAAAGAGATTAGATCTCTTTCCTTATTTGTAGATTGGTGAGATATTTTATTTTCTCTTTAAAAATTATCTACATGTTGATAAAATTAAAATTATAGAAATTTCTTTTTATCAACTATGAAGAGATTTTTGAAGAGAAATTTTATTTTTAAAATTTTCGGAAACAAATTAGGAAGTTTTAATTTGTTAATTAAAACTTGTCTAATTTATCTCTTTTGATGTGGCCGGCCATTAGAGATTAATTGGAGAAATTTTATTTTATTTTTCTAAATTAAATCATGTCAAGGGAATTAAGGAAATTTTATTGTAAATAAATTTCCTAATTTGCCTAGGCCAAGGAATATAAAAGAAGGGGTGAGGGTGCCTTCATGAGACACAACCTCTATTATTTCTCTCCCTCTTTTATTCCTTGGAGTGGCCGGTCATCCTCTTCCTCTCTCCCTCTTTGTGGTAGCCGAAACTCTCAAAGGCTTGGAGCTCTTGTGGCGGCCGGATACTACTTGGAGAAGAAGAAGAAGAAGAAGGAGAGAAAGCTAGCATCTCTTGGAGCTTGGTTGGTGTTTTGTTCTTCATCCTTGGTAAAGCTTTTTGTGGCCGAACCTAGCTAGGAGGAGAAGAAGGTGGTTGGTGGTTTCTCATCTCAGAAGATCGTTGCCCACACAACGTCCGAGATTAGAAGAGGAATACGGTAGAAGATCAAGAGGTCTTTCTAGAAGGTATAACTAGTAGTTTTTCCTTTTTCGCATCATACTAGTTATTTATGGAAATAATACCAAATACAAGAGGCTTACGATTCTAGTATTTCGAGTATGTTTTTCGATGTTGTGTTCTTTTGTTTTATTTTTCCTTGTGATTTGATTGTTCTTTTCGGTTAACCTAAAGTTATTTTAGGAAATTAAATATTAGCTTTGTATAAAAGGTTTTGTCTAGTCGGTGGTGGTTGCTCCCATATCCAAGAAGGCCATGTGCCTCGCCACGTCAGTACTGGGAACCAATTATGGAAATTAATATTTAATGGAATTAATAACTTAAGGTGATTTGGGTCGAACGTGTTAAGTTCCGCAGGAGACCCAAGTCAAAACCTAAAAGAACAAATAGATTAAGTTTTGGATCAAACGTGTTAAGTTCCGCAGGCGATCCAAAATTTAATTTAAAAGAACACATGGTAGCTAGGAAAAGGTTCAGACCTTTGTACAAAATTTTTGTACAGTGGAACCTCTAGGTTTTCCGAGTAGCAACCAACAGGGGGTGGGGTGAATAACGATCGTCACATTTTAGAAATCGAAAGTACGTAGTGGATAAAAAGATTGAGAGAAAGAAGCTAGAAGAAAGAAGACAAGCACACGCTAACACAAGTAAATTTTTACTTAGTTCGGAGTTTTCGACAACTCCTACTCTAAGGTTTGCATTTGTTGAGTGCTTTCGTTGGACAATTCACTAATAGTTTGAAAAGTTGCAATAATGAAGTACAAGAACTATAATGAAAGGTTACCGACAACAAAACAAACTAAGTAGAGCTTGATGTCCGATTGACGGTGGAGCATTATAGCGTCGTAGGAGCTTTTTTAGAGTAGCACACAGGAATGAAACTTGTTGCAAGTGTTTGTTCTGAAGCTGCTAATCAAAAGCCTTTATAAAGGCCCATTCTGGCGCCTAGAACCCCTCTGGACACATGGACCTTTGTTAACATGGCGATCTCTCGTCGAAACTTGATCCGTCAAATTTATCCACCTCCGAGCGTTTGAACCGTTGACGTAGGGTCGACCAGTCGTAGCACTCCAACTCAACTTCTGGATGAAATTTCGAGTCTGAATGCATGGACTAGCTCCGAGCACTTAGACCACCCGGGTGCCTGGCTAGTCAGCTAGGGCGAGGTTGGTCCGGGCTCCCAGGCCAGCTCTGAGCACCCAGAGTTCAAGCGCCTGAATCCTTTCCGAGCACCCAGACTCCCTTTTTTTAGCAGTTCATTCTCTGAAAAAAACGGTTAGTCCAGATAATAAAAATAAATTTATCCTATCAAATAAAGTTAGCACAATACAATACGATAATAGTAGTAATTAGATCCTATCTCCCCGAGACTAGGAGCTAGTCAAGGTCTTAGCTTAAGTGTCCCAAATGGACCTAAGTTGGACCGATGCCTACAGTTCTCTCAACCAGAAATGCATTTTCACTAGATCTCTCCTCCAGTTGCTTACCTTTTACTTACCAACTCCAATCGCTTAACTTGCCTTTGATCCACCAGGTCTTCCCATTAGTTGTCAGGTCCGCAAAACTAATTGGACTTGGTCAGTTGTCAGGTCCCGTGGACCCAACCGAACTTCCTGCCAGATATCGGGTCCCGTGAACCTATCTAGACTTTGCACCAGCTATCGAGTCTCACGGACCTAGTTGGATTTTAGCCTAGTGTCAGGTTGTTCAACCTGTCAACTCTTGCATACTTGGTAAAGCTGTTAGACCATAAACACTCTAACTTTAATCCACTTATCATTCATCAAAATATGAGTTAGATCATTAGTGCAAATTTCACCAACAAATGAAACTCTATCCGCGTCGACAATGGATCTACTAATGGCTCTATTGACTCAGCGCAATTTCGGCCGCTTAGAAGCGATCCGGATGCCTGCACTTCAACCCGCTCTCATCAGCTGGCAACAGTCCATGCTGATGTGGCTACTCTTTCCGGGTGCTTGGATTAGATCTAAGTGCTTAGAATGGTCAACTGACCATTCTCTAGTTTGGTTGATTGGATGATGTTCCAGCCATCCAGAGTTGAGCTGGCCCGAACCCAACTCTGACATTCTCTTCGAGTAAACTTCCTCCCTGGCGTCTCATCCATCGGATGCTCCTCGCGTGTTTTTCTCGCTCCATTGATATACTCTTTCGTAACTCTTCGTCCTTCGGATTCACCAAGTCCATCGACTTGCTTCCCTTGTCATCTTTCTCACTCGTTGTATCTTCTGCTTGACTTCTTGTATTCTAAGCCCCAATACACTCAAATATAAGGCATCAAATACACAATGCCTAACTTAACTCGGTTGATCACATCAAAACTATCCTGCTCCTTTTAAATATGTATCATTCCGAATTAAGGTTAGGGTAAACAAGAAATATGTTTTATATAAAAAAACTTAAGTTAAAGCATTAAATATTGCAATTAAATATAAGATAGAAAAATTTTCAATCAAGAAAATTTTCAAACTCCCCTTTAACTTAACCATAATTTCTCCTTGTTTGATCACATAAAAAAAAAAAGAGAAAATAAAAAATAAAAATTCTAAAAAATTTTCTAGGGGCTATATCTGGAGTAAGTCTCTATAATTTTCAAAGAATTCCTTTTTAAATATGCGAATTTATAGGATAAAAAAAAAATCAAATTTCCCAAAAATAATTTTAAAATTATTTTCAACCTTCAAAAAATTCTAAAACTATTCGTCAATGTAAAACAAAAATAATCTAATCATAATAAAAATTTATAAGAGAAAAATATTTTTATTTTAATCAAAATAAATATTTTTATATAAAAATATATATTTTCAAAATAAAAATCTTAAAAATATATTTTGACTTATAAAAATCTTAATATTTTTTTGAACATTTAAAATATAATGGTTATATATAAAAAACATATTTTTTAAAAAAATCAATTTTTAAAAATTTTTAATATTAAAATTCTTTTTTTGGTAAATAATTTATAAGAAGTTATATAACCATCTAAAAATTTTGAAAATATTTATGATGCTAGGTAATATTTTTGTCTATCATTGAAAATTTTGAATAAATAAACCATAAAAAATAAAGTCAAAATAAAATTATTTTACCAATGTATTTAATAATTCAACTAAACTAATTTCTCATATGTACATAAAATTAATTTAATAAGCTAGAACATATTTTAGAATCTAAAATAAATTATTGGTTATTGGATTAATTAAATATTTTCATGGAATATTATTTTTGCAATATTTTTACAATTTAGTCCATATGGTTTCTAACTTACCAATTAATCCCTGTATAATATCTAAAATTTCTTTTTTGAGCATATCAATTTAAACAAATAGAATCTTTTTCAATTTCAATGTTTCTATTTGTTCATTTAATTTTACATTTTCAACCTTTATTTTTATTAAAATCTTCTAATAGGCATGTATAATTTTTCTTTGCATTTATATAGTTGGTCCTAATTTTATATAAAGTTCTACTTAACATTTTAATCACATTGTACAATTGGTCGGAAGGTAAGAATTATACCTTATTATCTTAGACTCGTAGGTAGATGCTTACCCTTCATCGATGCTCTCGACGCTCTCCTTAGATGAGCTTTTGTCATCTTCAGATGCATGGATGGCTGTTAACACTAGCTGGTGATTTCCTGAGACTCAGATTCCTCTAATGATGACTCGATATCCATCGAAGAATCAGATTTTTCTTCTTTTAATTCTTTGTAGAGTTTTAAGAACATTTCTCAAAGTTCTTTTGCACATTTATAGTTACTGATTTGATCTAATTTGTTAGAATTAAAAGAATTCAGATATCTCCACAATGGTATGATATATTTCACTTTGGGTCTAAGCTCTCATAGTTTTATTTTTGGTGTCTATTCAAAAGATCTCATACCAATGGAGATATCTTTCCCCTCCACTTTCTTCATTAGAGGTCAATATTCTTATGTACAGTTGGTTGTTAGTCATTCTAACAATCCAAACTCAGATACCATTTGTTGGGACCAAAAGAATTTAAATATTTTCACAATGGTATAATAGTATCCACTTTGGGACTAAGCCTTTATGGTTTTATTTTTGGGCTCTATCCAAAAGGTCTATCAATGGAAATATTTTTCCCTTATAAGTTCACGATCTTTTCTGTGTGCTTTTAATGTGAAACTTTGTTTACAACCATTGCAACCCAATAAAGTTTTGAGTAAGCAGAACGCTCAAAAGGTGGAACTCGGCTTTACCATTTGCTATAAATTTATCGTGGTGCATTTTAGTCCAATGATGCTCCTCGAGTTCTTTTCCATCTTTGCTTTTAGGTACTTCAAAACCAAATTTAATTGAGAGCATTATATCGAAATTAGTTTGAAAATATACCTTCATTTGTCACTTCCAAAAAGCGAACTCCCCCCTTGAACTTTGGCTGGTAGATACTAGATCCGACCATCATCTTATTGCTTTAGTTGGTGGTTAGACCTACTGAAGCGGTTTGACTCTAATACCAATTGTAGGATTGAGTGGATTGGCTAGAGAGGATTGAATAGCCTGCAATTAGAGTTAGAAAATTCTCTTACTTTTGAACTAGCAAGACACACATATCAATTAGAAATAATTAACATAAAATGAAAGTAGGGGCTCGAATGTTTACTTAGTTATAACTAGGGCTGCAAACGAATCGAACCAGCTCACGAGTTTTCGAGCCAGCTCAAAAAATATTCGGTTCGTATTAGAATTTATCGAATTCGAGCCGAACTCGAACATGTTCAAACTTTTTTTGAGCCGAACTCGAGCCCAAATTATATTATTTGAGCCGCTTGCTAGCCGTTCGTGAGCCTTAATATTTATTAATATAAGTTGAATATATATTAAATAAATAAATTTCGAGCCTTTCAAACATATTTTCGAGCAATAATTCGAATAGTTTGCGAACATGTTTGAATATTTCAAACCAAACTTGAACTCGAACCCTAATTCGAACCGAACTCGAACCAAACATTTTGAATTTTTCGAGCTTCGAATCGAGCTCGAACTCAAATATACCTATTTCGAGCCGAATTCGAGCCTTAAAATTTTCTGCATATTAGGCTCGATTCGATTCGTTTACACCACTAGTTATAACTGTAGGTCCCTTGTGGATGGTAAGAGGGGGGAGAATTGCCCTACATACTAAAAATAACAAATACCTTTCTCAAATTATCGGGCTTTAAACAATTACACACTTAAAGAAATAATAATAGAATTAAGAGGAGTATGAGACAAACAATTTACTTGGTTGGCAATCAGAGGATTGCTACTCCAAGAAAAATAAGCTCACTATGAATATTTCATTCTCGAACAAAATATCAGAGGCAGAGAAAATTCATACATGGAAATAAAACTTGGAAGTGAAAACAAGAAAGAGATTCGAAGTACAAAGTGTATTGTTAGAAATGGAGAAGACTAGGGCTCTATTTATAGCCCACTGATCGAAATTGACCAATTGTTGATGTGTCACAGTCCAAGCGCCCGAACCCTCTCAAGGCACCCCCAGCGTGGCAAATCTTATCTTCTCGCAAACGGCTATGCAACGGACATGTGATAAAATTTTATCTGGCTCCAGGTGCCCGGACCCGCTCCGGGGGCTCAGATCATTGTTGAGGTTGATCCTCAGCATCGAGGAGTTGAGGCACCCTAGTTAGCACCAAAGTGGTCCGGGCGCCTAGATAAGAGTCAACTCTGAGTTGACTTTTGTTTGGGCTTTCACTCTGGCTCCACTCACTTGGGTGAGTTTAGCCATCTGGAATTGGGCTTACTCAAACCCATCTTCTGACCTTCTTGAGCAATCTTTCGCTCCGGCTTCTCGTCCCTCGAAAATATCGCGTGATTCCTTCTTATTCGCTAGCGTACTCTTTCACAGTACCTCGTCCCTCAGACGCACCGAGCCCGTTGATACCTTCTTGTGTCATCATTCTCACTAGTTACGTCTTTCACTCAACTTCTTGTGCTCCTAAGTTTCTGCATACTTAGACACAAGGATCAAAATACAATAGGACCTAACTTAAGTTGGTTGATTATATCAAAATTATCACGAAGTATTTACAATAACCTGGGTAGTTATTAATCCACGGTTGTGTAAAGTGCATTACGAAAACTCCTTCTTCAATAAAGGTCGGAGGTGGAGAAACCCCTTATAGAGTTGAAAGTATAGAAGCTTAAAACTGAAACCAGAAATGAATACAAAGTGTGTTGTGCAAACACAGAGGATAAGACCTCTATTTATAACTCTATGGTCGAATATGATTGTTATTGACGTGGCATCTTCTGAGCGCCTAGATTTGATGAAACTCTATCTGCATCGGCAATGACTCTACCAACGGCTCTGCAACACAATTCCGGGCTCCTGGAAGCGATCCAGGTGCCTAGACCTCAACCCGCTCTCATCCACTAGCAACGGTTCTTGTTGACGTGGCCATCCTTTCTGGGTGCCTAGATTAGATTTGGGAGTCTACAATCGGGGCACCTGGAATGGTCAGTAGAAGTTGACCATTCTCTAATCTAGTCGATTGGGTGATGCTCCAACTATCCAAAGTTAAGTTCACCTGAACCCAACACAGGTCTTCTTCTCGAGCAGGTTTCCTTCAAAGCTTCTCATCCCTCGGACGCTCCGTGCTCATCCTTCTCGCTCCACCAGTATACTTTTCCATAGCTCCTCGGCCCTTGGATGCATTGAACCTGTCGACTTGCTTTCGTGTCATCCTTCTCGCTCGTCGCGTCTTCAGCTAGACTTCTTGTATTCCTAAGTCTATGAACACTCAGACATAATGTATCAAATACACAGGATCTTACTTAACTCGGTTAATCATATTAAAATAATCTCGGGGTACTTACATATATAATCTACTCGGAAAACCTAGAGGTTCCACTGTACAAAAATTTTGTACAAAGGTCTGAACCTTTTCCTAGCTACCATGTGTTCTTTTAAATTAAATCTTGGATCGCCTGCGGAACTTAACACGTTTGATCCAAAACTTAATCTATTCGTTCTTTTAGGTTTTGACTTGGGTCTCCTCAGGAACTTAACACGTTCGACCCAAATCACCTTAAGTTATTAATTCCATTAAATATTAATTTCCATAATTGGTTCCCAGTACTGACGTGGCGAGGCACATGGCCTTCTTGGATATGGGAGCAACCACCACCGACTAGACAAAACCTTTTATAGAAAGGTAATATTTAATTTCCTAAAATAACTTTAGGTTAACCGAAAAGAACAATCAAATCACAAGGAAAAGAAAAAAAACAAAAGAACACAACTTTGAAAAACATATTCGAAATACTAGAATCGTAAGCCTCTTGTATTTGGTATTATTTCCATAAATAACTAGCATGATGCGGAAAGGAAAAATTATTAGTTATACCTTCTAAAAAGACCTCTTGATCTTCTACCGTATTCCTCTTCTAACCTCGGACGTTGTGTGGGCAACGATCTTCCAAGATGAGAAACCACCAACCACCTTCTTCTCCTCCTAGCTAGGTTCGGCCACAAAAAATAAAGCTTCACCAAGGAAGAAGAAAAAACACCAACCAAGCTCCAAGAGATGCAAGCTTTCTCTCCTTCTTCTTCTTCTTCTCCAAGTAGTATCCGGCCTCCACAAGAGCTCCAAGCAATAGAGAATTTCGGCCACCACAAAGAGGAAGAAAGGGAGAAGATGTTGGCCGGCCACACCAAAGAATAGGAGAGGGAGAATAATAGAGATTGTTCACCATGAAGCCTTCTCTACCCCCTCTTTTATAATCCTTGGTCTTGGCAAATAAGGAAATTTAATTAAAAACTTCCTTAATTATTTTACCATGAAAAAGAAAATTTTATTTAATTAAAAATAATTTCCTTTTTACAAATACAATGGCCGGCCACACCATTCCACAAATCAAGGAAATTTTAATTCACACAATATTAAAACTTCCTAATTTGCTTTCGAAAATTTATAAAAATTTCTCAAATAATTTTTCCCTTCATGGTGGTTAATAAAAAGGAAATTAAAATATTTCTTTTAAACATGTGGATAAAAAGAAAGTTATCTCTAAAAATTAAAATCTCTTTTAATCTACAAATAAGGAAAGATATCAAATCTTTTCTTAATCTTTTGTAGAAACTTATAAAAGAGAATATTTAATTTTAAACTCTCTTTTAAATCATGAACATGATTAAAATTGAAAGTTTTCTTAAAATTTAAAATCCTCCTTTAATCAACAAATAAGGAAAGATTTCAAATTTTAAACTCTCTTTTAAACATGTAGATGATTTACAAATAAGGAAAGTTTTTACCAAAAATTAAAACCATCCTTTTAATATACAAATAAGGAAAGAGATTAATCTCTTCTCTTAATCTTTTGTAGAAAGTTATAAAAGGAAATTTTTAATTTTTTAAACTCTCTTTTAAAATCATGATATCCACATAAGAAATAATTTTAATAAAAATCTTTTTTAATATTCTAGTGGCCGGCCACCTAAGCTTGGGACCCAAGCTTTGGCCGGCCACCTACATGGCTCATCCACTTGGACTTGGCCGGCCCTAGCTTGGGTTCCAAGCTAGCTTGGCCGGCCCCATTGGATGGGTAAGAAGGTGGGTATGCGGTGGGTATAAATCTCTATATACTAGAGGCTACGATAGGGACCGAGAGGAGGAATTGATTTTGGTCTCCCGATGAAATTAAGCTTCCCGTGTTCGCCCCGAACACACAACTTAATTCCATCAATAATAATTCATTCCACTAAAGAACTTTTATTGAACTACCGCACCAATCCCAAATTACATTTTGGGCTCCTTCTTATCATGAGTGTGTTAGTCTCCCTGTGTTTAAGATATCGAATGTCCACTAATTAAGTGAGTTACTGACAACTCATTTAATTAATATCTTAGTCCAAGAGTAGTACCACTCAACCTTATCATCATGTTGGACTAGGTCCACCTGCAGGGTTTAATATGACAATCCTTATGAGCTCCTCTTGAGGACATTATCAACCTAGTATCTCTAGGACACAGTTTCCTTCTATAATCAACAACACACACTATAAGTGATACCATTTCTCAACTTATCGGGCTTATTGATTCATCGAACTAAATCTCACCCATTGATAAATTAAAGAAATAAATATCAAATATATGTGTTTGTTATTATATTAGGATTAAGAGCACACACTTCCATAATAACCGATGTCTTTGTTTCTTTATAAAATCAGTATAAAAGAAACGACCTCAAATGGTCATACTCAATACACTCTAAGTGTACTAGTGTAATTATACAGTTAAGATAAACTGATACCTAATTACACTACGACCTTCTAATGGTTTGTTCCTTTTCATTTTGGTCGTGAGCTACTGTTTATAATTTATAAGGTACTGATAACATGATCCTCTGTGTGTGACACCACACACCATGTTATCTACAATATAAATTAATTGAACAACTACATTTATCATAAATGTAGACATTTGACCAATGTGATTCTTATTACTAGATAAATGTTTATACCAAAAGCTAGGCTTTTAGTATACACCCTAACAATCTCCCACTTATATTAAAAGACTAAGCTGCCATATCTGCTGCCATACATCTGATTCCTAACCCTTCAACATGTCCATCAAAAGCTCTTGCCTTAAGGACCTCGGTGGAAGGATCTATAGGTCATCACCTGATGCAATCTAGGCAGCAACAACTTCTCCTCGTTTATACCATTTCTCGTATTGGGTGGTACTTGCGCTCTATTGGTTTACTTGCTTTATAGACTTATGGTTTCTTCGAGTTTGTTATCGCATCAACATTATTACAATAAATTGTAATAATCTTGGACAAACCGAAATCATATCTAAGTCTATCTTGAGATTATTGAGTCATTCACTTTTCTACCTCGGAGGCTTGCCATATACTAAGCTTCTATGGTGGAGTCCAGAAAACACCTATGCTTATCACTCTTCCATAGTTATGACTTTACCTCCTAAAGTAAACACAAAACCCCGAGATTAACTTATTATTGTCCCTATCCGATTGGAAGTCAAAATCCATGCAACCCACAAGGACCAAAATAATCGTCTTGTAAGCTAGCATATAATCTCTAGTGCCTCTAAGGTACTACAATATATGCTTTACTGCAGTCCACTGTCCTTGTCCAGGTTACTTGATATCTTGCTAACTATGCCTTTGGCAAAACAGATTTCGATCTCGTACATAGCATACATTAGGCTTCTAACAGCGTAGCATAAAGAACTGTCTTTATTTCCTTTATCTCCTTTGATGTCTGAGACATATCTTTAGATAAAGTTACTCCATCCTTAAAAAGTAAGAAACCTTTCGAGGAGTTTTGCATGCTTAAACGAGCAAGGATTTTCCGATATATCAAGCTTGGGATAAGTAAAATATATTTTCTTTTGATCCCTTATTATTTTGATCTCAAAATATATACATTCTCCCAAGTCCTTTATATCGAATTATTTGGACAACCATACCCTTACTCGACAACATTTTGATATTGTTTCAACTACAAAAATGTTATCTACGATAGTACAAGAAATACCACCACGCTTCCATCACACCTTTGTATACACAAGACTTATCCAGCTACTAAATAAATCCATAGATCCGGATTACTTTGATAAACCGATGTTCCAAGACCTTGAAGCTTTGCCTCACCCATAGATCGATTGAGCTTACACAAGATGCTCTTAGCCCTTTGCAATGAACCCTTCGGTTGCTTTATATGGATGTTTTCAAAACTTCCATTAAGGAATGTCTTGACATCCTCTTGCCAAATAGATAAAAGAATCCAGATGGACTTAAGCATGACTACCAGTGAAAAAGTTTCCTTTTTCATCAAGCATTGCTTTGAAAGTTACTACCTTCCTGTCATCCCTCTTTTCCTATTATAGACCTTTTTATACCCAACGGCTTTTACACCATTTGGTGATTCTACAAGCTTCCAGATTTTATTAGAATACATATATTCTAATTCTTTTATTCATTACTCTTTGCCAAGATGCTGCATCTTTATCTTGGAGTGCTTCATCATATGACCGGAGATCAGGTTCATGCCCTCCAGGGATCGAGTCCAAAAAACTCTCCCAAAACATGAACCTATTTAGGTTGCATAACAACCCTCCCACTACAATAAGACACTTTCTATAATTATGTATCAATTTGTGATACGTGTTGCAGTTTTCTTGTGGTATCTCATCTTGTACAGTTGGTACTAGGTTAGACATGTCCTTTATTATTTCCTTAAGAACAAATTTACTTATGAGCACGTGGTTCATTATATAGTCCTTTTCTAAAAAATCAGTCATTGATGCTAACAATGACCTTCTGATTTTTAAGACTATAAACTTACTTTTGTTTATCTAGGATAACTTACAAACAAGTGAACTCCTATCCAACTTATCATTGTCTCTCTTTAACATATGTGCTGGATTACCCGAATCCGAATATGCTTCAAAATAGGTTTTCACCTATTCAGCAATTCTATATGAGTAGAGAGTTCTAACTTGGAAGGTACTATGTTCACTTTCGTTATCAGAGTTTATCCTTAAAACAAATTTGGTAATTTTCTAAATAACTCATCATCTATCTAATTATTTCATAAGAGTCCTTTACCTTCTTTCTACTACACCATTCTGTTGGGGTGTACCAGGTGCAGTTAGTTGGGATTGAATCCCTACTTTTGATAAGTGACTTCTAAATTCTCCCAAGAGGTACTTGCCACTACGATCTTACCATAGTGACATTTACTTTAACATTTCTCCGCATTAGCCTTGTACTCTTTGAACTAATCAAAGTACTTAGTCTTGCGGTACATTAAGTAAATTTATTTGTATCTTGAATAGTTGTCTATAAAATAGATGAAATATTCAATACTACCTCTTGTCTGGATAGTCATAGGATCACACAAATCAGAATGAACCGATTTCAATATATCTTTGACTCCATACCCCTTGGACTTAAAAGCTTCTTGGTTATTTTCCTTCCAAGTAAGACTCGCAGGTTGGAAAGATTTCCACTACTAATGAACCCAAAAGTTCATCAGCTACCAATGAATCCTACTTAAGTTAATATAACCTAGCTTTAGATGTCAAAGATATAATTGGTTCATTTTCGAAGGTTGCTTTCTCTTAAGTTAGAAGATGTGTTATTAATTTCCATTTGTTGCATCATGGGAGTTATTGGATTATAAATTGTCAACCAATCATACCAGAATAGATAACTTGCCTATTTTTCTTGATAACAACTTTGTTATCAAAATAGACACAATATCTATTCTATAATAGTTTAGAAACTGAAATTAGGTTCTTTCTAAACTTAGTATGTAAAGAAAATTCCTAATAATCCAAATTTTATTTAGAGAATAAACCTCTCCCACTGCAACAGCTGCTACTTTTGCAGTAGTGCCCATGTGGATGGTGTTTTTTTATTTTCATTTAGTTGTCGGGTATCCTGGAACCCTGCAATGAATTGCAGACATGATCAGTGGCTCCCATATCTACACACCAGGTACCGGTAGATAACTCTACTAAACATGTATCAACTAATGAATAAAATACACCTATATTGTTCTTAGTTCTAAGAGGACAGTCTACCTTAATGTCCAAATTCTATTTCCAATCAATTATAATTGGGACCACTAAGTCTATCCTAAAGTATATCAGCTAGGGATTGACCATCTTCCTAAGAATCACAAAAATATTTGGTTAAGACCAATTCCTTAAAAATCCCCATGAATTTTGTATGCCACGTTAGTATGGACGTATACAAATTCAAAGAGGAAATTTTATTTAATTTTATTATCTCGTCAACCTTACTTTATGACGAATAAAATTAATAGTTGGTTTATCTTTAATCAAATATTTGGTCAAGACTCTAAATTTAAAATAATATTGATTCCTCTAACAATACTATTTAAATTTACCAACACCTCAAAACACCGTGAATTTTGCATGCCACGTTATTGTGGACGTATACAAAATCAACATTTGTAAGAGGAGGGTTTTACCCATTAACTATCTTGTCAACGTAACTTTATGACAAATAAAATTATCTCAAACACCGTTAATTTTGTATGCCACGTTAGTGTGGACGTATACAAAATCAATCATTTGTAAGAGGGGTTTTAACCCTTTAATTTTATTATCTTGTCAACCTAGTTTTATGACAAATTAATAGTTGGTTTCATTTGGTCACACAAATAATAGCAGTGACCGATGGGAGGATACTATTAGATGTATCTAAGTGTACCCCATTATTTGACACTAAGTCCATTAATAAGATTATGCCCCTTCTCTTGGGGAAGATCACACGCTCTTAATTAACTTCCTATAGTCATCCAAAAATGGAAGTCTGTTCTAGTGATCCGCAAACAAGCTCATCCGTTATGGAGGAAGGCACTCAGAGCCAACGCGCAAGCTTGTTTGCATCACTTACAAACCAGTAATGGAGACCATGGGATTTACTTAAAAATCCTCTCCCACTTAGTTATTTATTAATGAGGAATTTTAACTATGCTAGCCTACTAAACTTGTAAACTAACACACACAAGACAATATAAAAGCAATAAATAGAAAATCTAATTTTCAACTATTATGGCTTTTATCTCTAGTTGTCCTCCGTGTGTTGTCATCCCAAGTCACGCCATATTTGGCCATCGCCACCGGGTCTAGCTGTCGCATCCATCTTGCTCCTTGTTCCACTGCGCCTCTGGTCCCTAAAGGTTCCACGCTTTGCAAGATTCGATCCATGACATAAATAGAATTTTACATTTTGATCCTATATTCCATAAAAGGAATGTACATGTATCTAGATCAAAATAAAATCCTAATAAATCTAAATACAGCCTGCCGTATTTTAATACAATCATGCACACACATATAAATGCCCTTGACATGTCCAAGGGTCCAATCACACATAATAATTAAAAGCCATAATAGTTGGATCCTGCATCCACAAAGTTAGCACATCCTACTATTAACCTGCCTAAATTATGTATGACATGTGCATAATTAACCTAATACCAAATACACAGAGGCAAAACCCTAGCTCTGATACCAATTGTTGGTTGCTACTCGGAAAACCTAGAGGTTCCACTGTACAAAAATTTTGTACAAAGGTCTGAACCTTTTCCTAGCTACCATGTGTTCTTTTAAATTAAATTTTGGATCGCCTGCGGAACTTAACACGTTTGATCCAAAACTTAATCTATTTGTTCTTTTAGGTTTTGACTTGGATCTCCTGCGGAACTTAACACGTTCGACCCAAATCACCTTAAGTTATTAATTCCATTAAATATTAATTTCCATAATTGGTTCCCAGTACTGACGTGGCGAGGCACATGGCCTTCTTGGATATGGGAGCAACCACCACCGACTAGACAAAACCTTTTATAGAAAGGTAATATTTAATTTCCTAAAATAACTTTAGGTTAACCGAAAAGAACAATCAAATCACAAGGAAAAGAAAAAAAATAAAAGAACACAACTTTGAAAAACATATTCGAAATACTAGAATCGTAAGCCTCTTGTATTTGGTATTATTTCCATAAATAACTAGCATGATGCGGAAAGGAAAAATTATTAGTTATACCTTCTAAAAAGACCTCTTGATCTTCTACCGTATTCCTCTTCTAACCTCGGACGTTGTGTGGGCAACGATCTTCCAAGATGAGAAACCACCAACCACCTTCTTCTCCTCCTAGCTAGGTTCGGCCACAAAAATAAAGCTTCACCAAGGAAGAAGAAAAAACACCAACCAAGCTCCAAGAGATGCAAGCTTTCTCTCCTTCTTCTTCTTCTTCTCCAAGTAGTATCCGGCCTCCACAAGAGCTCCAAGCAATAGAGAATTTCGGCCACCACAAAGAGGAAGAAAGGGAGAAGATGTTGGCCGGCCACACCAAAG
Organism: Zingiber officinale; assembly: GCF_018446385.1. Taxonomy (NCBI): domain Eukaryota; kingdom Viridiplantae; phylum Streptophyta; class Magnoliopsida; order Zingiberales; family Zingiberaceae; genus Zingiber; species Zingiber officinale. Next base: position 78,276,682 of record NC_055994.1, read on the forward strand.
AATAGGAGAGGGAGAATAATAGAGATTGTTCACCATGAAGCCTTCTCTACCCCCTCTTTTATAATCCTTGGTCTTGGCAAATAAGGAAATTTAATTAAAAACTTCCTTAATTATTTTACCATGAAAAAGAAAATTTTATTTAATTAAAAATAATTTCCTTTTTACAAATACAATGGCCGGCCACACCATTCCACAAATCAAGGAAATTTTAATTCACACAATATTAAAACTTCCTAATTTGCTTTCGAAAATTTATAAAAATTTCTCAAATAATTTTTCCCTTCATGGTGGTTAATAAAAAGGAAATTAAAATATTTCTTTTAAACATGTGGATAAAAAGAAAGTTATCTCTAAAAATTAAAATCTCTTTTAATCTACAAATAAGGAAAGATATCAAATCTTTTCTTAATCTTTTGTAGAAACTTATAAAAGAGAATATTTAATTTTAAACTCTCTTTTAAATCATGAACATGATTAAAATTGAAAGTTTTCTTAAAATTTAAAATCCTCCTTTAATCAACAAATAAGGAAAGATTTCAAATTTTAAACTCTCTTTTAAACATGTAGATGATTTACAAATAAGGAAAGTTTTTACCAAAAATTAAAACCATCCTTTTAATCTACAAATAAGGAAAGAGATTAATCTCTTCTCTTAATCTTTTGTAGAAAGTTATAAAAGGAAATTTTAAAATTTTAAACGCTCCTTTAAAATCATGATATCCACATAAGAAATAATTTTAATAAAAATCCTTTTTAATATTCTAGTGGCCGGCCACCTAAGCTTGGGACCCAAGCTTTGGCCGGCCACCTACATGGCTCATCCACTTGGACTTGGCCGGCCCTAGCTTGGGTTCCAAGCTAGCTTGGCCGGCCCCATTGGATGGGTAAGAAGGTGGGTATGCGGTGGGTATAAATCTCTATATACTAGAGGCTACGATAGGGACCGAGAGGAGGAATTGGTTTTGGTCTCCCGATGAAATTAAGCTTCCCGTGTTCGCCCCGAACACATAACTTAATTCCATCAATAATAATTCATTCCACTAAAGAACTTTTATTGAACTACCGCACCAATCCCAAATTACATTTTGGGCTCCTTCTTATCATGAGTGTGTTAGTCTCCCTGTGTTTAAGATATCGAATGTCCACTAATTAAGTGAGTTACTGACAACTCATTTAATTAATATCTTAGTCCAAGAGTAGTACCACTCAACCTTATCATCATGTCGGACTAGGTCCACCTGCAGGGTTTAACATGACAATCCTTATGAGCTCCTCTTGAGGACATTATCAACCTAGTATCTCTAGGACACAGTTTCCTTCTATAATCAACAACACACACTATAAGTGATACCATTTCCCAACTTATCGGGCTTATTGATTCATCGAACTAAATCTCACCTATTGATAAATTAAAGAAATAAATATCAAATATATGTGCTTGTTATTATATTAGGATTAAGAGCACACACTTCCATAATAACCAAGGTCTTTGTTTCTTTATAAAATCAGTATAAAAGAAACGACCTCAAATGGTCCTACTCAATACACTCTAAGTGTACTAGTGTAATTATACAGTCAAGATAAACTGATACCTAATTACACTACGACCTTCTAATGGTTTGTTCCTTTTCATTTTGGTCGTGAGCTACTGTTTATAATTTATAAGGTACTGATAACATGATCCTCTGTGTGTGACACCACACACCATGTTATCTACAATATAAATTAATTGAACAACTATATTTATCATAAATGTAGACATTTGACCAATGTGATTCTTATTACTAGATAAATGTTTATACCAAAAGCTAGGCTTTTAGTATACACCCTAACACCCAACACAGGTCTTCTTCTCGAGCAGGTTTCCTTCAAAGCTTCTCATCCCTCGGACGCTCCGTGCTCATCCTTCTCGCTCCACCAGTATACTTTTCCATAGCTCCTCGGCCCTTGGATGCATTGAACCTGTCGACTTGCTTTCGTGTCATCCTTCTCGCTCGTCGCGTCTTCAGCTAGACTTCTTGTATTCCTAAGTTTATGCACACTCAGACATAATGTATCAAATACACAGGATCTTACTTAACTCGGTTAATCATATTAAAATAATCTCGGGGTACTTACATATATAATTACAAATCATGACACCACCAAGCATTGGTCAATCGCGACGAACTGAGTTCATACCTGAATGTTATCACAAGTAGGCTGCCAAGCGAAATGCACGATGGAGAGGAAGAAACGAGGGAGAACAATAGTGGATGAAGTTTTCTTTTTCTTTTTGTCTCCCTTTTGCTCAGGATCACGACTTCCTTATAATGCAACGTCAACATTACATGAGCAAATAATGCCCATTCAAATGCGTGGGCCCAATGACAGCTGCCGACCATCAATGTCCGGCTATTTTTGTCGGAGAAGTTACAAAGTTTCCATTAACCACATGTTAATACATTCGTTATACTTTTGAGCAGCAAGTAACAAAAGATTTAGGTGGCAAATATCAACTGATTTGACTTAGGCATACCTAGCCTCCATTCGGGTGTGCAAGTAGAGCTCGAACACGAAACACAATGGGTTAGTGTAATCTAGATTCTGGATTCTCACCCTCTTTTGTAGGTGACGCTGCATGTATCAACAACTTCCACTGTTATAATTTATTTTAAGCCAATCTAATAACCTCTCAACTGTCAATGTGGAAATAACGTCTCATTTATAATGAAGTCGAGTCATCTTTCATTCACCACTTTTTCATTTATATTTTCCAATATGAGTATGGTACAATGGTAAAACAATCGAAGGAATAATTAAGAGGATTATAATTTGAATTTCAATAAGGATAAATATTCTAGAGTTTTATTTTTTGAGTATGCATAATTTATGTTTCTTTTATATCAGAGGAAAAAGGATTTAGGGCGGAAAGATATCATCGGTGGAAAAGAAAAAAAAATAATAGAAGATTGAGGAAAATAAAAAAGAAATGAAAGGAAGAAAATTTGAAAAAAAGGACCCAACCAACATTTAGGCTGCAACTCACAGTATGACCTGAGCTCATGGCTACCATTCACGGCTTAACCGCGAGCATGTGTCAATTGTGATTCGCGGCTACACTAAAGCTTATGACAACCTAACCACAAACATAGACTAATGGTTGTGAGTTTCCCATGTGATATAAATTTACCATCCGACCAAGTCAAGTCAGTGCTAGAGAATGAGAATGAAAAACTCAATCCATCTAAGTTGGAATGAATGAGAAAATGAATAATAAAGATCTAATAGATCTAGAAATGAATTTAGAATCCGTCTATAGATTACTTTTACATCAAGTAAACAAGGGAATTTATCTCTCTCGTATAGTTAATCTGTTTTTCTCCTCTATTTTTTTAGGATAAATAGAGTATTAGTCATTATCGTAAACTCTGACATTTGACTCTTCCCTAACTACTCGTGATAATTTGATTATTATATTATCAATAAAAGATAGGCACCACTAGCAAATAATTTATGAATAAAAATTAAAATAATAGGCAAAACTCAAAGAGGTGTCCCAAATAACAGAAATCATATGAACGTCCCGCCCCTTATAAAAATATAAAAAACAAATTAAATATGCATCTGTCCCGTAATTTTATCTTAAAAATATTCTTCATCTATATCGTTATTGATTTTATCTTGCTACGAGATAATGCTTACAATGTGTTTAATGTGAATTTATACATTAAGATTTAGGATTTATATGGTATAAAAGTTATCGAATAATTATTATAATATGTATAATCTATTAAGTAACTGTATAACGTATTTAGAGTGTGTTTAAGATTTAAAATTTAGAATTCAGGATTGTAAAAATTACATAATAATTTTTATAATTATTTTAAATTGATTTTGATAAAGTTATAAATAGTATTATGATATAATATTTATAGATCTAAATTCTAAATAATAAACTATAATTTCTGTAGATTCGTTACATTAACGATCTCTAGTATCAATCTCATGGATAAAAAAGGAGGTACATGTAGGTACACAAATGTTAGGTCCATGGTGGAGTAAATTCAATTTCTAAAAATTGACTGTTGACCATTACGTCAGAGATATCATATGCCCACTATCTATGTTACGCCCGACCATAAATTATAATATCACACTAAACATATTATAGCAACTACCCGATTATAATAGCTATTTAATAATTTCTAAACGTAGCAATTATTAGATAGATTCCGCGGGGTTAACAATTATTAAATAGTTTTTATAAAAAAGTAAATCCTAAATTTTAAATACTGGATGAGAGATATTTTCTAAGAGAGGAATGCTCATTTAATTAATTAATTAATTATTTAAAAAAAAGTACGTCCATTGAAATTTGTAAAATTGATGTCGCCCTTCATTTTTTTTTTCCCTAAAACGATAAATAAATAAAATAAAATGGAGCAAGTGGATTTACTTTAATTTTGCAATTTTATGCAAATAAACAAGTTGATTTGTTTGCTTGCAAAGTTTATTTCTCCAATATTTTTCCATCGATGATATAATTGACATTATAAGGAATAAAAATGTTATTATTATTATTATTAATATTTAAATATATTAAAATAAAATAGAGTCGTGAAAGCAACAACAACTAATCCAATTATTTTGTTTCAACCAACACGGGCCCTTCACAATTATATAATTCTAAAGGTTACATCATAATTCCTATAATTTTAATTTTGATGTGACAGTTGTTGGAAAATTATTCATGTCCTTATGGATAATTAATCAAGCATCATTTATCAATAAAAAAAATAAATAATAAAAATCTTTTCCCCATATTTTTTTTTTGAATTCTAATTAGTTGTTCATATTGGATACTGGAATCATTTTTGAGCACTGATTGAGAAATACTATGTCGTTGGATCCATAAATTAGAGTTGGATTAGGGTTTGAGTGTGAATAATAATTTTTTTTGGACTGAGTTAGAGTCCAAGACAGTCCATTTAAAATCCGTCTCTATCTGATGAACTATTTAATGATTTGAAGTCAATCTCTAGTTCAAAATGAACCTTTCAATTTCTAGTTCAATAGTTCAATGATGTCTCTTGAATTCTCATTAATTGTCCACATTGGTTGCTAAAAATAATTTTCAAGTACTTATCATGGAGTGAACTCATTCAATGATTCAAAGCTAATCTTCACTTTGAAATAGACTTTCCGATTGTCGGTCATACAATACCTTGAGTTCCTTCACTCTTGCGTCAAGATCAAGGGATATATTCGGCGATTTGAAGCCAACCTCCAATTCAAAATGGACCTTTTGATGGCTAATTTGCCAATCCCTTGAGCCCTCTCCTCCCTCTTAAATTTTAGTGATTCAAAACCTTGAAAGTGGACCGATAAATTGCTACACCGATGATGTCTTTAGTCCCCCTCTTGAAGTCCCATTGCATTACTTGTCCACAAAATCGTTTTTCAATGAAATAAAATAACCTCCTATCATTTCAGAGCACAAGTTAAAATTGAAGTCATGTTAGATGGGAGAACAGTGATAAAAGAGTAGTCTCACCGTCCAATCTAACTACATGAATTATCAATTTTTTTTTCATCCTCGCAACTAGGGATGATAATAGGATGTGACAGGGACAAATTTATCATTCCCATATCTGAATTATTTCTATAACATTAATAATACAGATCAAATTTATCATCATCATCATCATGATAAATTTGATATTCTAAAAATTTCTCACTATATCCTGAATCCAGGAAGAAAATTATCATCCCTATTTTCAACCTAAGTAAAAGTATGTGTCGCTGTGGATTGGATTGATTGGATTAGCAAACGAATCAACTAAATAAGGAAGAAAATTTAGTCGGAGTATTTTAAAAAAATTTAAGATAAGAAGTTTCGTTAAGTAATTTTGGCAAAAATAAGGGGTCTGATTGTGTTCTTTAAAGTTTCTTTTTCACCCAAAATTTAGGAAATAAAAAGGGGTAGAGAAGACGAAGGGAGCTTGGTGAAGAAGGCGGATTGCTCGTTAGAATAAAGACGATGGTGGTTTAGTGCCTAAAACCGGCCTCGTTTCCTCCTCGTCCAGTCCTCATCCGCTCTCTTCGCCGGCGGTATCACACCGATCGTAAGCATGCCCATCTCTGTCTTCTCCTCTTCGAGATCTCCATCTGTTTCCGCCCTTTTTGCTGCAATTTTTTTTGGTCCCGGGCGTGCTGAATCCGAGTGTTTTCTTCTGTTTTTGATCCCAGGGGCCGATTCCGACGGAGAAGATGCGAGCTTGTGAGAAAACGCCGTATCTTTCCGGCTGAAATTTTTGTTCTGTGGCTAAATTTCCGGTACGAGTTCTTACTCCGGATGTCTCCTCGCCCCTCTCCCTTCCATTTTTACCCATCGTGAGATTCATTGGTTGATTTTTCGCCATCCAAAACTCCTTTTTCCCCCCTCTTTTCTGATGTCTGAAGTATAAAAATTGGATCTTTAGTGGTTGGGGTGGGGTTCCTTTTTCTTTTTCAGTCCAGTGAATCATGTCCGGAAAGGGGAAATAGGGATCTGAAGCTGTTCTCGACTGGAATTAGGTTTTATCAGTTGGTCTGAGATTTGCAGATATGTTGGAAGACCTCCCTTGTTTGATCTCTAGGGTTTTTGAGAGCAGCTCTGACCAGGAATCCAATTGGCATTACTTGGCTTATCCATTCCATGATTCCTCAAACAGCAAGAAACGGCAAAAATTGGATGAAGAAATGGCGACGGAAGAGGAGGATCAAAGCAAAAGGAAGAAATTGTCGCACCGACTTGAGGCATACGACGACGACGATCCGAGCGCCTTCAACAGGCTCACGCGGGACTTGATCCTGAGCTGTTTGCTGCTCCTGTCGCGGTCGGACTACGGCGCGGTTGCATCCGTCAGCCGTGCCTTCCGCTCCATGATTCGGGATGCCTACGAGCACCGGCGCCGGCAGGGGATCGCCGAGCACTGGGTCTACTTCTCATGCACTGCCCTCCAGTGGCATGCGTTTGATCCCTACCGCCGGCGCTGGATAACGGTCCCTCCGATGCCGGCTAGCCCTACTGAAACCTTTGCCTTCTCCGACAAGGAGTCACTCGCCGTCGGCACTGATCTCCTCGTCTTCGGCCGCGAGATGACTTCTTATGTTGTTATGAGATACAGCATCTTGAGCAACTCCTGGTGTCCGGGAGTTGTGATGAACTCACCGAGATGTCTGTTTGGATCGGCTAGCCGTGGGGGGAAGGCCATTGTAGCCGGTGGCACCAATGGCCGTGAGATTCTGAATTCCGCAGAGCTCTATGATTCGGAGACGCAGACTTGGGAGTCCTTGCCGGCCATGAATCGAGCGAGGAAGTTGTGTTCAGGGGTGTTCATGGATGAGAAATTCTATGTCATTGGTGGAATGGCCAACGAAAGGGAGGTGTTGACGTGCGGCGAAGAGTACGATATGAAACGAAGCTCTTGGCGGCTGATTCCAAACATGTCCGACGGTCTAATCGGCGAGAACGGTGCACCGCCTCTCGTGGCCGTGGTGAGCAATCAGCTCTACGCAGCTCGATACGCAGACAAGATGGTGGTGAAGTACAACAAGAGGAATAACGCATGGGAAACACTGGGGAAGCTGCCTGAGAGGTCTTACTCCATGAATGGCTGGGGCATCGCCTTCCGAGGATGCGGCCAGCGGTTGCTCGTCATCGGAGGGCACCGAGGGCTTCGCGGAGGGATGATCGAGCTGAATTCTTGGGTCCCAAACGGAGGGCCTCCCGAGTGGAACACCATTGCCGTCATGCAGTCCGGTGACTTTGTTTTCAATTGTGCTGTCATGGGCTGTTGATTTCTATTAATCATGGAAGGATGATGAATGCACACTGAAACTTCTCTTTCTCGAGCATCAATGTGATCATTTTCTGAAAGAAAAAAAATAAAATAAAAATCATTGCATCACTTTAACATTATTAAGATTTTTTGAAATCAGTTCACAGATTGGAATGAATGAATGACTGCCTTAGAACATTCATATAGTGAAACTTATGGAGTGAAGTGTTTTCCTAATGTTGCCGCTAAAAGAATTGGTTGAAGCTACTTTTCTTCTGCTGTTATAATTTAAGTTAAAAAAAATTGATAAATTTCACAGAATTTTTTCACCGGTCATCATGATAAATCAGGAAACATTCGTGACGGACGACCAAGAAGTCCAGTATCATTTTTTGATTGCACGTCCTATTTGAAAAAAAATATCTATAAATATATTATAATTAAAAATCAAATTATGTGTATCTAGATGATAACTTGAATGCGATGGAGACGAGCAGCATAAAATTAGCTGCTATTTTTTTAAAAAAATTTATTTAATTGCAGTCCATTTATTTGAAGAAGGGTAGAGGTGAAAAGTGTTTGGGTGCAGGGAGATAATGGATCTGCAACTGCAAGCATCATCTATGGTTTTCGAGCCAGGAAAGAGTCCATGGCCAAAGTACAGCATAGAAGCTGATGATGGACCATCAACAAGTACGAAGTGGTGCACTGAGATTGCAGAGCTCCAGTAAAGCTTGAGTCTCCAGATGCAGTGTTTTTTTAGTTAGCGTTCAATATGATTAGTTTTACAGGTGATCGGAAATACTCATAGCAGATGGCCTATTAATTTAATATTCTTAGGTTAATTTCCCATTAAAAAAATCATTCGTTAACAAACCAAAGCTGAGACTTATTCTTAGGTTCTTTAAATGCAGTAGTGCTTTCAAAACTGAACTCAATGGCTGGTTCAGTCAGATTAGATCGATAAAGGTTTTCGAATTATTTCTGTCCAGTTCTACTGAAAATGAAAAATGGGAAAAAAAATCATGATGTTTTAGCACAAAGAGGATTATCAGATATAAGAAACGAAAGCACAAGATTAATGGGGCAAAAAACAAAAAACAAAGAGAATATGAACCCTTTTAATTGTTTTCTTATTATTCCTTTGCCTTAAGCGGTTTTTGTTCATTCTTTTGCAAGTATCCATCTGAGAATATTCTTTTGCATATGTCAATGTGCGAATGAGCAAAGACTATTTCTTTGTGGCATCTATGAACATAGCTCGCATCCAATGCTCGACATCCTCGGTCTTTGATGGGGGTGGAGGGAGCGTAGGATGCTCGATAATATTCCACCCTTCAACAATGCTTTCCGACTTATTGATCATCACAGCTGCGAACATAAAACTCGAATCGGGATTTTGGAGGTTGTCATCATCGACGGTTGACTGATCAGCAAAGAAAAACAAACTGTTAGATGTCATATTTACTGCACGAGTAAAGCGCAGCGACGTTAGAAGCAACTAGGGAATAGGGATCACCGTTATCGTCTGCTCACTCTCTGCCAGGGTATTTGAAGAACTGCCACTCGAGCTAACATTCCACACTGATCTCTTCAATTGCTGAGCTTGCTTTTCTGTGCTGCAATACAATAAAATTACATTAAAATTATACAAGAAAAGATATTACAAGAAGTGATAATTTGCAAGAAGAAAATACCAACGAGTTGAATCCAAAACAACATCAAGGAATCAAACAACAAAAGAGCACTTTATCATGCAAATATATCAGTTTAGTATAGCCGAAATTTCTGTGTTTCTAGATATAGGTCAATAGAAACAAGGGTCAATGACCAACTCTTGATTTACTCATATGTGGCAAACTCAGACAATTTGTACGTTGGTTTAAACTGACAAAAGATCAGTGCAGTATTAGCCAAGAAATTGGGCAGGTCCAAGAATCCTATGAGCTATGCAAATTGCTGAAATTACCAAAAAAAAGGTTCAAAATCAGCATTAGTTTTACTTAAAGTTATGATACTCCAATCTATTCGAAATTTTTTTCTATGACCCAAGTTTGCATCACTAATCAGTTTAAGACTGCATGTCGGTATCGAATAACTTAGTTACAGCATATTCTCAAGGCAACAATAGCAAAGTTCGTCCAGTAAGTTCCATAAATAGGAGATAGTGAATATATTTATATAACCAATATATTTATATAACCAACTATCCATAGTCACAAAATAAAATAAAAAATTAAAAATCAGTGCAAAAAGCCACACCTTGAGCTTGCTGTTTTCAAAGAGTTTCTGATCGACTGTAATTCTTTTGAAGAAGATAGAATGAACAACAATTTACCAAAGGCTTCAAAAGTAGAAGCTTCTGAAGGTATATCTAGACCTAAGGAATTGCAGGAGTATGCTGTAATGCACGCCACACTTTTCTTGAGCAGCAAAATTCCTTTCTGCAGATCCGTGTGATTTTCAAGGGAATGTGGAGAGGCAAGGGAATAGTTGAAACTACTATTTCTGGAACTCTCTAAATGCGGTCTTCTTTCTGATTCTACTGAAGCGACACCAAAGTTCAAGGAGCTTCTATCAGACCAGGATTCTCCGCCTGAAGAGCAGAAATTCTGACGTGGTATGAAAAGAGGATATTCCTTGCTGCACATTAGAACTCTGTTGTGTTATATATTTTAATATGGAATTGAAAACTCCTTGAAATGTAGTACCTCTGTGAGGATGGGCGAGCATCCCAATACGAGTTTCGCTGCCATATCCGTGAACAGGAACCCTGTAAAAGGCATCTGAACCAATAAGTCTAATATTGGCTAAAGAAAGTGTCCTCGTTTACTTCTTTGGGTCAGAAGAAAAGAGAATACTAATATGCATCTGCAAATATGCTACAATATCCGAACTAACAAAAAATACGTGATGGAAATTGATTCTTTGTTTTCTACAGAGGAAAGGATGGAAATGAGCCTAGGAAAATGTTCATAAGAGTTATTTCCGGCGATTTCTGCTAGCTTGTTCACATATTGCTTCTCCCCAAATCAGGTCGAAGCAATTCTGTGCACAAAAATGACTCACCTTTTCTTAAAATACATTAACTTAATTAATTTTTTGATTTAAAACAAATTTTTATAAATTTAAACTTTCCCTTCCTCTTTCTTTCCTCACAAACTATGGAAATATTTCTTATCCATTTCTTCCAATTTTTTTCCACTCCTTTATTTCCCTAGCTATTTTGCTCCCCCCTAGGAAATTGGCCCACTTACCTTAATAAAACTAAATGCCAAAATATTCTGAAGCAAGGTAATTAGTATTTCAGGTATAAATTTAACTTTGAAAAAGAAAATAAAAAATCATATACAAGTTATCCAATGTTAGCTAAAATTTCAAAAAAAAAAAAAAAAGGTTAACCGGTTCTCAGATTTGAATCATGACACTAGAATAAAGTTAATTAGACCTCATTGTTGATCTATATAATTCCTATACCTTGGCCATACTTATTGGTAGTTAGAATAAAAAAAAAATGGCATACCGCAAAACCTGAATTATGAAGAACAGGAGCTGCCAAATTTGGAGCAATCAGATTCAACAATTGTACCATGTACCTGTTTGGAATGCAGACAATACCCAAGAGTAATTACAGAAAAATAGTGAAAGTGCCAACTCAACAATGCTCATAAACCATTTACTGGGTGCCAGTATTTAAAGTTAGATAAATTAAGATCATTTCGAGCCTGCAAGAAGACAAGATCATGCAGCAGTCGTGTGCCAAGATTTAATATGTACAAGGACTCTATGATAAAGCATTCTAGATATGATTTTTAAAAATCCAAGTAAACTTTATGACATAAGTTTTCCCATGGTAGATAATCCTATAAAACAAGAATAAACAATGCAAATAAAACTAGAATTTATAGGCAAGTAGAAGTTACCCTAAAGAAGCAGCAAGCTCTTCAGGAGGAACAGAATGTGGATCCAGCCCTCTAGGTAAGCGTGCATTGCATATTTGGTTGGACATGTTATTTGATCGATCTTTTATTTTATCTGGGTTCACCTGAAAATTAAATAAAACATCATCAGGCATTTCTATAGTTTGGTATATCCTATTCGTCCTATAGCAACAAAAGAAGTGTGTCTTTATTTGCTCAAATCATTTAAACAGAAATAATCAGAAAGAAGATAGAGTCAGTTAATACACAGATAGAAACCATTTCTTAGGCAAAGCAGCAAAGATCTCTTATTTGTGAACTAAAACACAGTATCTGGGATAAAATAGCAAATATTGGTTGTTATTGAGAAAAAATTGCTTGCTGTTAAGAAAACATACATTCTGCAGAATCATCAAAGGAAAGTGAGCCAAATTATATACAATATTTTCATCCAATCAAATAAATCACTTTACAACTAACAAAAATGTCATCTAGTATCTGATATGGATATGCAGCTTTATTTCCATCCAAACCTATGTAAATGATCACTTGGAATCACAAGAACAAATCTTGAGTGTTGACTTACTATCCACCATATTTTATGGATTAAAGATATTGGGTTGTCGTTAGGAAGCAACACACACACACGCAAAAAATGTCAATGCAGCAGAGACTAGGGATAAGAGAACGCTAAGATGAACGAGTGTAGCTACTAGAAAAATAAAATGAAAAATATTATTCAACAACAATAACAACATTCCATTATGTAAACAAGCCAGAGGGAACTTACCCTACACATTGGAAAGAGCTTACAGATATTTTCTATTACCACTGCCTGACGACGGATACATTCAGGAGTGATGCCCGTCTGTCAAAAAAAAAAAAAACACAGTGCTTTCATGTCAGCTAGACCAAACTAGGCAAGAAAAAGAATAAAACATAGAAAAAACTAAAACAACAACATTCAAACCTTATCTCACTAGATGAGCTCAGTTATATGGATCCTTCAATGCTTTTGGGCTCTAACATACTATATAATCATTTATATTTAAATAAATTTTATCTTATTTCATTATTGTTAACCAAGTTTTCTTTGGTCTTCCTCTTCCTCATTTAATAAGTGTATTTGTCATAGTTTCACATCATCTAACTGAAGCATTTATTGGACATCTAAATATATATTTGTGCTATCTTAAACATGTTTCTAAGAGTTTTAGCTCAATAGATGTGACCTGACTTTCTCTAATATTCTCATTTCTTATTTTGTTCATACTCGTATGTTCGCATATCCACCTTAACATTCTCATCTCCATGACTCTCATCTTCTACTTGTGTGCACGAGTCATACCCCAACATTTAGCTCTATGTAATATAATAGGTCTAACCGCCTTATTGCAGAACTTTCTTTTAAGTTTCAGAAGTACTTTATGATCACAAAGAACATCTTACATTCTCCTTCATTTTAACTATCCTGCTTGTATTCTATATAAGACATCTCTTAACCATTTCATCCTTCTGCAAAAATGATCCTATATATTTAAAACTTCTTGGTTACTGACAATTTGCCATCTCCTATTTTAACAATTATCTTTTTACATATAATATTGTTAAATTTAAATTTTATATATTTTATCTTTACTCTACTTAAGTCTAAAAGAAAGTAATAAAACAACAAAATAGAAAAGACTTAATGCATTTAGTTTAGAAGGTTATATAGTATGCTTATATATTTTAATCCCTTGCCATAACTCAAGAAACCAGTAATATAAATGCAAAAGTTGATTAAATGTTATGATACTTACATCAACCAGCCGCTGATTGGACATAAGATCACTTCTGAGTTTATCTAATACTTCTGTTTGCTTGTTTTTCATCTAAAACATGAATAATTAACAACAGTTCAGACATATTAGAAGCATACAATTGAACAAAGGACGAATAAGTGTAGGAAGAGTATAAAAGTAAAATTATCTCACTGTAGAAAATGCTAATTCCAATGAACCGTATTTCAACTTCAGATCATTTGATTCTTTGGAAACTTTAGCCTTATCTGCAAGAGCAATAGAAGTTTCAAGAAAATTGGACAGCAACATAATGAAGCATCCTTGCTCCAAGAAGGGATGCTTTAACTTGCATTACCTACAAAGAAACAAACCTTCAGCAAGTTTCTTCTTCAAGTAGGTTAGCCGTTCCTTCAATTTCTTGAGTTCCACATTTTGCACCGCTCTCCAGTTAATCTGCTGATCTGCTTTCCTCTAAAACACAAACAGCAAAACATTTAACGAAAATAAACTTAAATTTCACCTAAAAGAAAGAGCATAAAAGATAAGTTTATGCTCTGTCGAAGAAAAATCCATTAGTAAAAACAATTGAGCGAAATAAAGTTTTTTTTCAAACGAGATGAAAATACAGTGGTACCATTCGGGAAATTTGAAATTGAAAGTCACTAGTGTAGTACAATACAAAGTCAAAACGCCACAGACAACAGGTTTGAAGGCTAACCTTCTTGGCGAGCAAATCGTCCAGCTTGGAATAGTGAGATTTACAGACGGTATTCAGAGATTTCAACAGAGCGCTGTACTCGTTTAACCTGAAATTTCCGAAATTATATCACTACATACAGACAATTTCCCATATCCAGCTCCATATCAAAGATGTTCAAAAGAAATCACTAGCCTGTGGTTAACGCAGGGAGCACAAATTGATGCAAGATTTGAACCCTCGCAGATGGCGCAGCAACTGCTGCTGGGCTTCCTCGCCATCAACTGACACCGGATTCGACCACGATCCAGCGACTGATCGCCAACAACAGAATGGAGACTTCGATTTTGTTTCTGGAAACTCGATCTGAAGCTAGGTTTTCGTCACGTTTTGGAATATTGGGGCTTTGAAGAGAGCAGACCGTGGCAAATTCGTCGCGGGTTTCATAGGCATTGATAAAACTTGGAGGAGCAGAATGAAATATCGTCAAATTCTTGGGGAAGATTAAAACTGCGCCCTGTAACATAAGAGAGAAGAGAGGTACTTTATTTATATTTCATAAGTTGTTTAGGGTAATATATAACCTTCCAAATTTTGGAAAGATAAAAAAGGAAATAAGTAAACTAGGAGGAGCAAAATGCCATTTTCTCTTATTAGTTGGGCTCCAATGGATTTCAGCCAAATGGGCATTTGGCCCAGTAGTTTTCATTGGCATTCGAATCAAGGCTTCGCCTTATATATAGAGTTGGCCGAGAGCCATCTCATTTCTTGGGTTAGGGTTTCACGATTCCGAACCATCTGCTGCGAGGATGGCTGCGGCGGCGGCGGAGTCAGTCCAGTGCTTCGGAAGGAAGAAAACAGCTGTGGCAGTGGCGCACTGCAAGCGCGGCCGTGGCCTTATCAAGGTTAACGGCGTTCCCATCGAGCTGGTGAAGCCGGAGATCCTCCGTCTCAAGGCCTTCGAGCCGATCCTCCTCCTCGGGCGGCAACGATTCGCGGGCGTCGATCTCCGCATCCGCGTCAAGGGCGGCGGCAAGACCTCCCAGATCTACGCCATCCGCCAGAGCATCGCTAAAGCCCTTGTCGCCTACAATCAGAAGTACGTCGACGAGCAGTCCAAGCAGGAGATCAAGGACATCCTCGTCCGCTACGACAGGACGCTGCTCGTCGCCGACCCACGCCGGTGCGAGCCCAAGAAGTTCGGAGGTCGGGGTGCTCGCGCTCGGTTCCAGAAGTCGTACCGTTAGATGGACACGGTCTGCTATTTCATGCTTTTCCTATTTTGCATGCTTTCCCTTTGTTGTCCAATGCGATGGATTTGCTCTCGAAGCGTAATTACTCTCGATTTTGAACCGGATGATTACTAAAAGTTGCTATTTTTAAGATCACTCAGTGTTTATTTTTATCTGCTCCTCGATTCTGAATTGTGTGTTCTAGTTATTTCTCTGTGTTCATAATTGACCTGTATTCCACCCGAGAATTAAATTGAAAAGGAGTAGGATAGTTGATTCTTGTAATAGAATAGAATAGGAATTAAGTCGAAATTTGTATTTTGTAATCAAATTTATAATTAATCGATAATTCATGGAAGCATTGCTAGGGAACAATTTGGTTTTCTCACTTGATAATTCATGGAAGTATTGTTAGGTAACAATTTTGTTTTCTTACTTAATAATTCATGGAAGTATTTTTAGGTTACAATTTTGTTTTCTTAGTCGATCTGTAGAGCGTTTGTCTCTTGTTTTCTTTGTCCAATAAATAAGGGAGACAAATATTTTATTATTGTTAAAATAAACAAAATAGGGTACCCTTTTTGAAATCAAAAGGGCAAATTAAAAGAAACATCAAATGGATACCCTTTTAAAAAAAATTCAAAAAGTTGTCTCATTAGATGTTTTATTTTTAAAATATTCATTATTAGCATTTGCCAATAATTGTCACAATATATAAGATGTTTTTTTTTTTTATTTTCAGTATTATTGTGGTTAGCAGTAATTGTTACAACAACTATAGAAGCTATTCGAGTAGCTACCTATTAACTTTTATAATTATTTTAAAATGATTTTAATGAAAAATTGATAAAAAGTATTTTGATATAATAGAGTATAGAATTTAAGATATTAGTTTTAGTATTTATTATAGTAAAAAATAATACATTCATTTTAAGTGTCCTTCAGAGTTTGTCGCCTATCTTATATAACGGGAGATAAATTTTAAGGTGAGTTTGTAACCAATTTAGTTGGAAGGTGGATTTTTTTTTTCCATACAGTCGGGAATTGATAGATCAATTTTATTGTAACAAATTTGTCATCCTCTAATCCACTAGAATTGATAGATAGTTCTATTATAACAAATATAATATCCTCTATTCAGTTAGGCATCTTGTTGGGATAAAGTTTTTAAGATATTTTTTGGGGAAGTTTTTATGGATGTATTGTAACAAAAGTTGATTAGATTTATTGTAGTAAAATGTGATTATATTTATTCAGATGTCTCTCATAATTCGTTTCTAAGTCAGTTTATAGTCGATTGTTAAGTGATTAGGGGATGGGAGGAGTTGGAGGAGTTTTTATTAGATATATGATTTAACTTTAAGTGTGTATTTGGTTGGGGGTTATTACTTATAATCTTAATAGGTTATCAATGATAACCTTATTTGGTTTAAGTAATCAGTGATTTTTTGGTAATGCAATGCTTTCACCATGTCAGAGAACATAATCTTGAATCAAAAACCCTTGGAAATCTTAGGGTGTGTTTGATATGCACGTTTTCCATTTTCATTTTATGGAAAACACGTGTTTTCTAGAAAACAGAAAACGACTTTTTGTCATTTTATGTTTTTTAGAAAACGCTAGCTATTTTTTTAGAAAACAAGCATGAAAAACGCAAATAAAACATCATTTTTAAGAAAATGTGCGTTTTTCAGAAAATGAAAATAGAAAACGTGCGTACCAAATGCACCCTTAGGTTTTCCATAAGTCTGGGGTTATCAATACTTTTTGTTTTTCCAAAATTATCCTTCGAGATGAGTAGGAGCAAATTATGAGGGACGTTGATTGTGACGTCATTGTTGTCGACCTCTGCTTTCTCCCCTCCGAGCTCCTCCATGAGATCTTCCGCCTAGCCCTCCTAAAACTTCTTCAAGTACCAAGGCACTCTCTCTTATGTCCGCTTATGACTTTCGCTGCCTCTATGAGGGGCGCTTCGATTGTAACGGTGGATGACTCTTCATCTACAATAAGAGGCCCCCTAGGGATTTTGTACTATGTGGATTCAATGACCGCTTTGGCCGATGGTTCAAGATCCCCATCACAAGCGCGGTTGTTGCCCCCGATGAGGACCTGTACTTCCTCGTTACCTTTGGAGGCGTCTTCCTTTTTTGCCTCTAACAACATTAGTGAGCTTGTCGTGGTCAACATTGCCACACGGTCCATGTGATGGATCCTGCCCGGCCCATGGGGCGGTGTGACACCGTGTCGTGGAGATTGGGGTTGAAGTTGGTCGTTGATCCCTCCGGTGTTGATCAATTTCGTTTCCTTTTCATGAAGATGGTTCATAACTATTCCATACTCTTCGAGTACCGATCGAAATTAACTCGTGGTGCGCTGGCGACATGAGGAGTCGACATTGTTGTGAGGGAGAAGATGTTAGCGTGAAAAAATTGAGCACGAGGGAGAAGCACAGTAAAAGGGAGGAGTCGGCATTGTTGAATGGGAAAAGAATTAAAAAAATTTAATCACATATATAAATTAAGAATTAAAAGATAGCAAAGAGATTTTCTTAACAATTCAAGATCATATAAGGCAACAAGAGTTACACCTAGAAACAATAACCGAAATATTAAAACAACAAAATATACAAATTAAAAATATCAGACAAAATTTAGATTTTCTAAAAGAATCTCAAGATAACTTATTTAAAAGACATTTAAGGAATAAGGAAGTGAGTAGCTTTGACTCACTAGACACACTAGTACAACTTAAGGAGATACTTATAACCTACACCGACTTAGTTGCAAACAAATTAGATAACTTACAACAAACCCTTGAGGAAGTTAAATATAAATGAGCAAACTGCACTTTGAAAATAATTACTACGAAGAGGCGTTAGAATTTTCCAAACAATTTGCTAAGACATCAGAAACCGGATATTGTAGACTTGAAGTAGTAGGAACAGGAGACCAAGTTCTTATTCAACAAAATAACACAATATTAGCATTACTCACATCCTTACATCACAGACTCACAATAATAGATAACAAGCTACTACAATTAGAAGCTCAAATTAAAAATACATCTAAGACCACAGATTTATATGAAAGTATCAATACTATAACAAAAGATTTAAGTAAGCTCTCTACTGGAGCCATAATCTCTCGAAAGAAATCAGAAAAATATAAATTTTTAACCTACAATGAGTCAAATACAATCTAGAACAGAGCCGTTTTCCGGTTTCTCACAAACAATAAGAGGACAAATGGAAGCAAATACTAATTCCTGGTTAGATAATAGCATAACGCAAGGGAGAAATAGTACCTCAACAAGTACATATCAATTAGAAGACTTAATAGATGTTGAAAGTAATATGGTCACTTTCTCAGATAGACAATTAACAACTTTAAATCCAAGACGATTATATAACCAAGGATTACTAAATTTCTCAACAGCACTTTACAGACATCATAGGACACAACCACTACATTTACCAGATGGAAGAGAAGAACACCTGACTCTCATGACTATAGAATCAGCAAGGGCACTATCACAAAGAAGGCATAAGTATATACATCTAGGACTATTGGTAATAGGACTTAGAGGACTTACAAGAAAAAGGATAGGGGCTAAAGTATTTTTAGTCCTCTATGATTCCTGTTTTTCAGAAACAGAACAGGCAATTATTGGCCTTATAGAAGTAGATATGAATAACAACCTTGGAATAACATATTTCTGTCCAAATTTTAATATGACTATAGAAGATTTTATTAAACATATCAAAATAAACATTCAGACAAAAGGATATGGAAACTTTCTAAGAAACAACATACAAATTGACATAATCTTCTTGGGAAAAATAATGACACAAATTAATAACAGTTACAAAGTCCAAATAAATTCTATTATAAAGGCCTTAACATCAAAAGGGATATCCTTTTTGGAACCAAAGGATTTCTCTTCTGAAAACTTAGCAGGATTAGATTGGAATCTAAACCTAGACCTCCATACACAACAAAGAACATTAAGACCGAAAGAATCTATTATGTACAAAAATAGGCATGGAAGAACAATAGTCAGGTTTAATGACTATCAACTCTCTATTTCTCAAGATGAAAAAGAAGAAGAAGAAGAAGGAGAAAACTTTAATTTAATGAATATTGAAAGTATATTTGAAGAAACCAATAGTCAGGAGTTTCAAGGATTTTATGATGACCTAGACGAATACATGTATACTCCTACCGAATTAACATCCCATAAAAACGCAGAAGAATTGTTAGAATTTGAACACAATGAAAAAAAATTACATAGATTAGAATGGGATTGGGAGCTATATTTTGATGATGATCAGAATATAATTGCTAGAAAACTCCCACAAATAAATCTTATGAATCCCGCTGAGTCATCAGGGACATCTCGACCATCTGGGCTAATGCCCTTAAATATACCTCCATTAGCCACACAATATCCTGAAAGTTCCATGGGGACAAGGGATTATGGCCAAGGGCATCCCCCAAGAACTAGGATTGCTCCATACACCAATAATAATCCATTACTTAGAACAATAGGAAAAAGACGACCACCAGAAATTACTTATTTTGAAAAAAACTCTGTACTATTAAATATAGCAGAATGTGATGATCCCCAAATGTATGACACATATCTAGAACAATGGATTGTTTCAGTCCAAAGGGATTATCAAGCAAAACATGAAATTGATATTGAATCAGGTGAAGCCATGATGCGAATAGGAGAAAATTACTTAGGAGATGTAGCAAGAGCTGCATGGGAAGCATATAAACAAAAATTTCCAGAAGATATTGCTAGAATAGCAGCCCAAGGAAATAATATTCTAAATTTTTGTTATACTATACATCGCTTGTTAACAGCTAAAGATGCTAATACAGGCTTAGACATAAGACAAAGAGAGGCAATGAGAGACTTAGAGCAATTGCAGCTTCTAAGTTGGAACTGGATCAAACCATTTTGTAATGATTTTTTAGCCCTAACAGCAATCTCAGGAAATTATTGTAATCCTGAATTAGGAGAGAGGCTGTTTAGTAAACTACCAAGGGATTTAGGAAAAGAAATCCATAAAGCATGGGCAGATATGAAAGTACCTCCACAATACGATAACATAGGAATAAGAATACAACACATTATAGCAATACTGAAATAAAAATGTACCTATATACAAATACAAAAACAACTTAAAAACCAACATTACGGATTTTGTAGTCAAATTTATACTCCACAACAATACGGAGCTAATCCACATAAACAAATTAAAAGAAAAGGAAAACAACCTCATAAACCTAATATACAAACACGACATAAGGGAAAACCAAAGAAAACATATTTTGTCCGAAAAAGTAATGAACGGAAACCCTACCTAAATAAAGATAAACATGTAAGAAAATACAAACCTAAGAAAACATATGCAAACACCATCACATGTTTCGCTTGTCATGAACCAGGGCATCTTTCTTCAGCATGTCCTACAAAGAAAAACCTTTATACAAGAGAAGCACAGTTAATAAATAGTACAAACATGGATTTAGTAGAAATTCAACCAGATGTTTCAGACACATCTTCAATATACTCAATAGTCTCAATTGACGACATAGAAGAAATCCCATCATCCTCAGACTATACCTTAATAAATTCTTTCTTACAACCACCAAAACAAATTAATAAATATAATTTCACTACAGACATATTACAAGAAGATTTAAATGACTTAGAAGAACAATGGGATGAGATATATCAACCATTTGATATGATGCTTAGACAGGTATTATCACCTGCCTTGGATACATATCCCGATTGTCCACATCAATGGAATTTAAAATCAGGAACTATTAATGTACCTTGTTTTCTTTGTGGTTATTATCCTTCCATAGACAAAAGAGGAAGGTGTACCTTGTGTAAACAACAATGTTGCACAATTTGCCTAGAGCAAAATTTTGGTATTTCTATACCAACATCTATAAGCTCAGGACCCCCGAGAAATTTACTCCTTGAGACAAGAATTGCAGTATTAGAAATTAGACTTAATAACCTAGAAGATGAAATCAATTTACTCAAGCCAAAAGAACAGTCACATAAGATACATCAAATAGATAAAGGAAAAGAAATAATAGTCACTGAATCTCAACAAAACTTAGACATGGTATTTATTAAAACACCCAGTGTTTGTAATACCGGTCGTACAATGGACATTCTTGTCCGTTGTTTGGCCAATATTCATGGTCATGAATTTACACTTCATGCCTTTCTAGATAGTGGAGCTACTAACTCCACAATTGATGAAAAAACTCTTCTAGCAGTTCTGCCCTCCTCCTTCATCAAAACTGCTACTCATCCAATGATAAGTACTCAGTTTGATGGCCAAACCTTAACCAGTACGAAGTTTGTTACCAATATACACCTTCGTTTTTATAATAACTGCGACACTTTTAGTTCACCCTTATCACTATCTAAACTTTGGATAAAACCATTACTACACTCAGATATTCACTTAATACTAGGACTCAATTTTCTTGTCCAACCAGACCGTGCTCTCCTGTTGACTAAGGATTATGCCCTTTTTCTCTCTACCCCTATTGTATCCCCTATTGTATCTGACTATTCAGCATCAGTACAAAAATATGGAGGTACTCCTCAAAATATCCCCGCCTCATCAGCACCACCTCCACCTAAAGTAGTACCTCTCAAAACACATAGTCAAACAATTTGTAATTGTAAAAACCAAAATACATGTAAAGGCTCTTGCCTAATAAACCAACAACCTACTTATAACCTAACTTTCCAAGAATTTCAAGAAGATATCATTTCGGATAACTTATTAGATGAGGAATTCTTTAATTCTCTAGAAATACCAAAAGACTTTTTAGCACCAAAAACATTAATCCAGTTTATTTCAAAACAAGAAAATCTAGACGATATAATTTCTAGGCTAGAAAAACTAGAAATCATAGGAGACAACCCCACTAAATATTGGGATAGAGATAAAATATATTGCCACTTGTCAATAATAAACCCAGACTTAACTATAAAAGCACAAGAATTGCAATATACAAATTGGGAAGCTGAAGAATGTAAAAATCACATTCAACAATTATTAAAACTTGGGGCTATCCAACGTTCTACCTCTAGACATAGAAGCCCTGCCTTCATAGTAAACAAAGGATCTGAACAAAAGAGAGGGCAATCCCCAATGGTTTTCAATTATAAAAGGCTTAATGATAACTGTCAAGAAGATGGATATAAAATCTCAGACAAAGATCAATTACTAAATAAAATACAAAACTCAAAGTGGTATTCTAAGTTTGACATGAAATCTGGGTTTTGGCAAGTAAAAATGCATCCAGACTCAGTAGAATGGACAACTTTCTCCTGTCCAGAAGGACATTTTGAATGACTAGTAATGCCTTTTGGTTTAAAAGTAGCACCACAAATATTCCAAAGAAAAATGGATAATATATTTAGAAACTTATCCAATTGTACATGTGTATATATAGATGACGTATTAGTTTTTTCTAGAACAAAAGATGAACATTATGCACATTTACATCTTCTTTTTAACTTATTTGAAACTCACGGATTAATTATTTCTAGAAGTAAAATGAAACTAGCCGTAAACCACATTGAATTCCTAGGAGCCCAAATCGGACAAGGGAAAATAACACTACAACCACATATTACTACTAAAATCCAAAATTTTCCAGATAAAATGGAAGATACAAAAACACTTAGATCTTTTTTAGGTCTTTTAAACTATGCTAGACAATATCTAAAAGATATTGGAAAAATCAGTGGACCTTTGTACAATAAAACATCACAAAGAGGACAAAAATATTTTAATCAACAAGATATAGACCTTGTTAGACAGATAAAAAATATGGTAAAAAATTTGCCTGAATTAACACTACCTCTTGATACAGACTATCTGATTATAGAAACAGATGGTTGTGAAACAGGATGGGGAGGAGCACTTTACAGAAAATCCAACAAATATGATCCTAAAAATACAGAAGCACTATGTAGGTATGCTTCAGGACAATACAAAGAAAAAGGCCGACTGACTTCTTTAGACTATGAAATTTTAGCTGTAATTTATTGCCTTGATGCTTTCAGACTTTTTATTTGCAGCAAAAGAGAAATCACAGTCAGAACAGACTGTGAAGCTATTGTAAAATATAGCCAACAAACCAAAGGCCTCCGAAAGAGCCTTAGTACAAAAAGATGGTTAAAATTTACAGACACTATTATTAACAAGGGATTAATCATCCAATGGGAACACATTAAGGGTAGTAACAATTCTTTAGCAGATACATTATCTCGACTATTACACTAAAACTTTGACATTAGTCTTGCAGACATGGATACACAAAAGAAAGTCAACACTTTTACAATGAAAACTATGAGATTCGGGAATCAAGAACTTCAACAATTCATCCGTTATGAAGAACAATTTCATTTTCCAGCCAGAGAAAAATTAGGCCACATACAAACATGTCTTCTGGACAATATATGGAACATTCCCACAATCCCTGGTGACACAAAGTACAAAATAGCCATAATCAATGCTGTGGCAAATTACTTTCAAACAACAATCCAAAAACCAGTTGGAAAGAAGTTCTCCTGTTATGTAGTTTACTCAGGCTCCCAAGCAGGAGTATATTATGACTGGGAAGAAGTGACAATTGCTATTCAAGAATGTGCAAATCCCTCATTTCGAGGTTTTATTCACTAGAAGATGCTTTTGAATCTGCCAGAACAGTCATTGGGCCCAATTTCTTTATCAGTACCTTACTAAAAATAGGAGGCAAATCACCTATGGAAACAGATCAGCCAGAAAAAACCCAAGAAAGACCTGAAAAGACATATGCACAGGCTATTACAACCTTTTCAAATAAGGCACAACCTAAGGTTCATAGGCCAAATTATTTAACATTGGGACAATTAAGAACTGCTGCAGCTGCCACCTCCAGACAAAGAAATTCAGAAGCAGTTCTGTTGGGCCTACCCACCACTATTCCAGATGAGATCTCTATTTACATAAGGCGTCTTGCAGAGGATTCTACTTTTCAAACCTTTGCAGAGCTATGTGAAGCCTTGAAAATATTACATCAAGAACAAGTCCCAAAGGGGATGACAATCATCTATGAAGGAGAAAGCAGCCCCAAATTGAAATGCAACAAAAGAACCAAAGCTTGTGAAACATCAGAAAAATATGGATGTCAATGTCATCTCCTATATGCTTTCCGAAAAGTACATATCAACATGGACACATATGAACCACCAACCATTAAAGGAAGAGTCATTACTCCATTCCTTTTAATGGACTATGGTTTGCTCTACAAACTATGGGTACATGACCCTGACTCTCTCCAGGACTTTCCAAAGAAACTGGGACAAATCATAGCAATTGCCCTAGAAGAAGAAGAAACATTTGTTGTCTGCACTTTTGAAAGTTCACCTCCAGAATGGGTAGGTCTAACAATTGAGCCTGCTAGACACTTTATCAAAATAGATATTGATGACCTCAATGGTCGGCAACCAGAATTTGATGATTATACTTCTGATTTTGACATCGACTGGGAAGCTTTCTCACCATTACCAGACCAATTGAAACATTGGAGAGTTTCGGTCCAAGGGGCTAAGTGGTCATGGGATAAATTAGAAGACCCAAATGAGTATCTTCTAGCAGGAGAAATCTATACAGAAAAGATCTACTGGCCAAGAGATATGGGCACCCGGTTCCTTCCATTTTCGTTTACAACACAACATACAACTCTACTACAACATTATCAGAAGAAGGCTGACCGATGGGCCACTAAAAGGCTGGCAAGTTCTGCTCTGACCTCCAGAGCCTACAGAGCCTACAGAGCCTCCTTAGCCAGATCACAACAATATGCAGCCCAAGAGCAACATGTAAATACTTCTACAACAAGTCAGGCGGCCCACTTTAGACCTTCAGCCCAAGAAGCCCATTTTCAAGAAGCCCAAGGCACAGATTCAACTCCCTCATTGGATTCTGTCAGCGAGCATAATGTCACCAACATGATGGAACCATAGGGACCTAACCTACCCTATTGTCCTTCTCCACTGCCAAACCACTCTTTTCAGCCCACTACCCTCACTTTCCACCTCCTCTATTGTCCTTCTCTACTTTACAGCTTCTCTCCCTTACTTTGACAGCCATTACTTACGACTCACTTTCCAGCTGTTCCCTCTTTGTTCTCATGAACGGGTCCCCTCAACCTCTCCCTGAAAACACGGATAAAAGTTTCCTTCTCCCCGAAGGAACCAACCCCTCTCTCTTCTCTTCCTCTCCTATAAAAAGCCCCTCATCAAACCTGGCTCGGCAGACTGCAATCCTTGCTCTCTGGAAGAAAGTGTTCAAGTTTTCAAGTGTGCTGCAACCTCTCGTTTTCATTTTTGTAAGTATGTGTGTGTTTTTCTTTCCAAGTATGTAAGCGGTCTCTATGTAAGCAATCTCTAGCTATAAAAACAATCAAGTGTCCTGTATAAACTGTTTGTTTATATATGTTTAGCAGCAGAAGTCTTTCTGTACTATTCTAAAAAAAAAAAAAATCAGTGGTTTCTATTTCTTTGTTTATGTTCTTTTTCCTTCCTCAGTCCTTATCTAAGTACCCACAGGCGAACAGTAACTGTATGAGAATACTTGCGTAAAACATGTGCTGACTATCTAAGGTTAACGGGACAATCCCAAAAAGACCAATAGACAAGTCGGGGTTGCAAGTTTATCTGTTCTCTACAGGTGAGGCTCACTGGGAGGAAGAATAACAGAAAACTAAGACAATAAAATCACTGACCTAAAAGTTTCTGTCTGTTCAAAATTTACTGTTCAAAATTACTATTTACTGTTCAAATCTACTGTTCACAATCACTGTTCATTATTAATGTTCACAATTACTGTTCATTCTTACTGTTCACAATTACTGTTTAGCATTACTGTTCACAATTTACTGTTCAAAATTACTATTTACAATTACTGTTTAAAATATTGGTATCTTTATATATATATTATCAACTTATTAATTAATATAATAATAATAATAATAATAATAAATATTAATAATTTAATTTATTTTAAAAAAATTAATCATATATAATTAAACAAGATGTAACATAGTAATATTAAATTAAATTATACTAATATTTAGGTTGAATAAACGAGATTAGAATTATATTTTATTTTTCTTAAACAGATACTCATCTAATTAAGGTTATATATATCTGATAGTTTGAACTAAACATAATTTAAACTAAACGTATATAACTGGAACTAAACGGACTCTAATTGTATGGAAGCTATCCTAATTGTAAAATTTTTAATCAAATTAAATGTAAATGTTAAACCATAAAATATTATTGTAGCAGTGTAAAATAATTGTACATTAAGTTTTACAGGGTAGCTGTTATAATAATATTGAAATGGGGGTATTTTAATGTTAAAAAGGTTGAATGAGGTATTCATTTTTTTATTTTGTTTTTAAAAAAAAGAGATGACATTTTGATGATATATATAAGGGTATCTATATTAGTGGGTATGATAATACCTACCATCTCATTAAAAAAATATAATGTTCATATACCACATACATATTATATTAACATATTAACATTCATTATTAAAGTGTCTATGGGTCATATACACATTATATTAATATATTCATTCTCTCACGTTCATTTTAACATTAACACTCATTATTTGTGGGTTCTTCATTCACTTATCTTTATTCTTATTTTACATATAATAAATATAATTTTAATTTTATTTACACAATTTAAATGATTATTATTTAAAATAAATAATATTATTATTTTTAAATATATTTATTACATAAAATAATTTTTTTATTTTTAAAAAAATTAAAATATTATTATAAATTTAAAATGAAGGAGAAGAATATATAAAAATTACACTAGCATAAAATTTAAAAACAATATATAAATTAAACATAAAGAGAAACTTTAAAAATACTAATTTAAGGATTATTATTGTATTGTGATCAAATATGTTCAACTAAATTGGTACGAAATTGGTAATGCATATGATTGTCACATACTTCAGAATTTGTCTAGAGATAATCATGAAATCCTCGGTTTGATCCCTCGACAGTTTGTGCGGGTTCATCACCTTCATCGTTGTACCAATTTATCACGTGACACCCTCATCTTCAACAATCATGTTGTGCAAAATAATACATACTAACATAATATCTTTTAACTTTTTTCTGTACCTAACGAGCTGAATCTTTGATAATTGACCATCGAGCTTGGAATACCCCAAATGCTCGTTCAACATCTTTTCTTATCGTTTTTTGTCTTTCCTTAAACAACCTTCTTTTGGGATCTCCTGGACAAGGAAAAGCATTCATGAAAGTAGCCAATTTCGGATATATTTCATCTGTTATATAATATTCCTTCCTATATTGAGTCTTGTTGATCGTGAAATTAATCTTCAACAGAGATGGATCCAAGCAAGGGATGTCATGGGCTATAGCCCAACCCTTCTTGGACCATTCCTTGGTTGCCTCTATTGAGCAATCACCGCCGGCCAAAACGTGGAAGAGGATGAAAGGGAAAGAAGAAAAAGCAACAGAAGTTTTCTATCCTCCGAGGTTCTGAAGTTTCTATTGGTTTTGCATTGCGAGGGAGAATAGGAAGGGGACCTCCAAGGTTCTGAAGTTTCTATTGAGGGAGAAGACAAAGGGAAAGCAAAAAAGCAACAAGAGTCTCCACTAGTTTGCATCGCAATGGAAAAAATGAAGGGAAAAGAAGAAAAGTTTAATTAAATATGAGTACGAATTAATTTTGCTGGTTTTAAAAAAAAAGAAAGGAAAAAGGTACGATTAATTAATTAAGTATTGTAATTCAAAAGGTTGAAGAAAAATTTTGATTGATTGACAATAATTTTAATTCATTGGTAATTAGAAAAATAATTAAAATGTGAATTTAAGTTGTCAAGTAAATAAGAGTGTAAATTGTAAATGATTCAAGAATAATAAAATTAAATGATTTAAATTGATTAAATTATTTAATTAATTTAAATAATTCTGAAAATTAATTACTCATGTTATTTAGGATTATATTAAAATGATAAAGTATTTTTTTTATGAACTCAAAAAATGGTAAAGAAATGTTTAAGATAATTCTACACATATAAACGAGTATATTTGTCTTTTTTTATATCTTTAAATTATTTTTATCTGTGAATAAATAATTAAATTATATATATATATATATATATATATATATATATATATATATATATATATAGTCTGTGGACCTTCTCCTGCGGAATGCTACGGACTACTGAGTTGGAAAAATCCACGTAATTCTAGTTTTAAATGAATTATCTGCGTTATATTTTTTTTCCCAAATCTGCTTTTCCTCCAACCGTGCCCTGCCCTTCCCACACGCGATCCTCCTCCGCCGAACCCCTCCTCCTCCTCCCCACAAGCGATCCTCCTCCGCCGCTCTCCTTGTCGCCGCCCCACACACGATTCCTCGCCTACGCCGCGCCCTTCCCTCCCTCGGCTCGACGTCAACCCTCACCGCGACGCCGCACCACAGCAGTCCCTCGCCGCGCCCTCACCAGCCCTCCCTCGCCGCGCCCTCCTGCGAGTCTAGGTTTTCCAGCCGTGCCCTGCCCTCCCTCACCGCGACTTCGACCGTCGCCTCGCCGAGCCTCCCTCCCTCACCAGGAAGAAGTAGGTTTTCCCTACACTGCGTCGAAGCTAGGTTTTCCCAACACTGCGACGAAGCTGGTGAGGGCGCGGCAAGGGACTGCTGGGCGCGCCGTCGCAGTGAGGGTTGAAGAGGGCAACTGATGTCCAAAATGAAATATATGTGTGTGAATGGAATACAACCAAAATTATTTAAGTATGGTTAAGAGAGTTTACACCATATATATGTGTTGGACATAATATGACAAATTCATGGCTGTGAGTATTCTGTGTGAGTAAATGTAAATACCAGGTTAAGTATAACTAGTTTCTCAGAGAAGAAGTTAGATAGAAGCAAGAGGAACATATGATTCGATACCAAGTTATGCACCATAAATAATAGAACTACTAGAACCAAGAAATATAGAGATGAATGCTCTGTTAAGACTTACATAGTTATACAGTTTTGTTGCTGTCACTGGTTGCAGAACCTGCAGAGATGAACTAGAATTAAGATCTTCATATCCAATGCAATACCAGCACTACTATAACCAAGAAATTCTCATTGGCTGTGAGTAAATAAGAACTCACGGTGATGGAATAGAAATGTTGTCAGGTTTCAAAAACCTCTGAAATAGAAATGCCGGCAGGAGACGGATCGACGAGCAAGGAAAAACCTATGGATTATAGTTGATGATCAGAGAAGTTTTTTCTGTTACACTATGGATTATTCAATAGTTTATATCCGATGAGAAGGCGTTGCCCTTTTCAAAAGCCTCCATGAGTACAAAAATAAGAAATCCACAGCCAATAGCACAATAATGAAATCCAGCAAATACTAAGAATTTCACAGCTTCATAAATCTTGAAACCAATTTCTTTGCAGACTATCCACTAACAAAACATTAGCTAAAATTTCCCAACACACCCTGCACTTCCTCAACTTCTACACAGAAACCCTGGCACGAAAGCTCCACCATAACATCATCAAGTACCCACATAAATTTTAAAAGCTTCCAACTCCAATCAAAGATAAAAACGAAACGACACACCTGTTCCTTGGCACAACACTGCAAACATCTTCAATAAGTCATACAAGCCCAGCACACAACCATTAACAAGCAACAAAAGGTAATCTAGAATTTACCAACTGCACATCCTCATATTCTCTACTTATCTTTACCAGAACTTGCACACCACAAAGATTATTATCATTTTACAATAACATATCCTGTACAGATATTAACAAACTTCATACATGTTTGAAATATAACTCTACCACATCCAAATGACTACAATTCCACACACTAATAATTCAAAAAATTCCAAACGAAGTCCAAAGATTAATCAAACGAACCAGTTCAGTTTGGTTTGTAACAAACCCAAAATTTTCAATTGGATTCGACAAGAAAATACAATGAATCAAAGAAACAAAGCATAATACAATCAAATTTAACTGCGACACCTTCCCTCTTCAGCATAGTCCATCACTTAGAAAACTAGTATGGATTTGTGCATCTTGGACATCAGTTGCCCTCTTCAACCCTCACTACGACGGCGCGCCCAGCAGTCCCTTGCCGCGCCCTCACCAGCTTCGTCGCAGTGTTGGGAAAACCTAGCTTCGACGCAGTGTAGGGAAAACCTACTTCTTCCTGGTGAGGGAGGGAGGCTCGGCGAGGTGACGGTTGAAGTCGCGATGAGGGAGGGCAGGGCACGGCTGGAAAACCTAGACTCGCAGGAGGGCGCGGCGAGGGAGGGCTGGTGAGGGCGCGGCGAGGGACTGCTGTGGTGCGGCGTCGCGGTGAGGGTTGACGTCAAGCCGAGGGAGGGAAGGGCGCGGCGTAGGCGAGGAATCGTGTGTGGGGCGGCGACAAGGAGAGCGGCGGAGGAGGATCGCTTGTGGGGAGGAGGAGGAGGGGTTCGGCGGAGGAGGATCGCGTGTGGGAAGGGCAGGGCACGGCTGGAGGAAAAGCAGATTTGTGGAAAAAAAAATATAACGCAGATAATTCATTTAAAACTAGAATTACGTGGATTTTTCCAACTCAGCAGTCCGTAGCATTCCGCAGGAGAAGGTCTGCAGACTATCAATTCTATATATATATATATATATATATATTATATCATTATTTAAAAAAAGGGTATATAATTGATATTATATATGAGTTAATATTGATATTTATCTAACAAGATTAAAATGAGGGGAAAATTAAAAGTTAAACTGAATGCTCTATAATTTTTTTCGTCAACACTTATCACTTTAATTATTTGAGACCAAATTATATAGATTAAGACAAGGATTCTATCTAAAGTTATAGCCCAATATAATTCTAATTTCTAGATCCGTCCTTGATCTCCGGGGCATTTCCTTACAAAATATTGTTGAATATGGGAGATTCATACAACACATTAATATTATTACCTGAACTTGCGACACCAAAGAATGCATGCCATATCTGTAAGTCTTGAGACGCGATTGCTTCAAGTATGATTGTTGGTGATCCATGACCTTTTGTAAACTGGCCTTTCCAAGTAACCAGACAATTTTTCCATTCTGAATGCATGCAATCAAAGTTGTCCAATATTCTAGGAAAGCCATGTCTCTCATCATACATTTGAAGAAAATGTTGAACATCATCAGCATTTGACCTTCTCAAGTATTGATCACCAAATAGTTCAACCACATAACTGTAGAACTTGAAAAGACACTTGATGGTAGTTGATTCACTCATGCATCAGTATTCGTCAAGATGGTCGGATGGGACTCTATAAGCCAATTGGCGAATCGCGGCCACACATTTTTGTAATGGTGACAAGTCTTTTCTTCTTGTAACATCGTCTCTCTATTGAAAATATGATGAACGACTCTCAAGGGCATTCACTATGCGACAAAATAAATCTCTTTGCATGCGAAAGCGTCTTCAAAATATTTGATCTAGATACACTAAGTTTGTGGAGAAATAATCATTGAAGAGCCTTGCATGCTCCGCTTCACGATTTCTTTGGATGAACCTTCTTCTTCGCCACATCTCGTTATTACTTTGATATCCTTCAACTATTTGTTGGCTTTGTTGAAGTATTAATGACATTAGTTTATTCCTTGGATCATAACCTTTGGCAGCAACTTCAACTTGGACTTCATTTTCACTTATCAAGTCAGAGCTAGTGCTGCTTGAATATTGAGACATTTTGGAGGAAACGAATTCAAGTCCATGTGTTTGGCAAATGATATATTCTTTGAATGAAGAATTATAGAGCACAAGGTGTTTATTTATTTTTTCTTATCAACGACCGGCTATATTATAATGGCTATATTACAACAATTCTATTTCAACTGGAATTGTACATTAATTTTAAAAGTACAATAATAGGAAATTATATTAATAAAAAAATTACAAATGAAAATTACAAATGAAAATTACATATTCCATCTCCCCCTAATCTCTTGACATAAATGTTTGTGGATGATAAGTTATTCCTCGGTCATTTGCGAAGTGTCCTTCGAGAGGATTACTTATTTCTTTAATTAAACTTTGGCTAAGACAACTTTTGCTTTCATCTCGACAACTTTTGCTTTCATCTCCTTAACTTAGAGTTATTTTTGTTTCATTTCAACTTCAGTCATTTTTATGCTTGTATACTCAAAAAATTTTGCAAACATATTATTCAAATTTATTGTCATACCTTCAATGTCTGATTTTATTTTGTCTTTTCCTTTTCTTTTTGCTGCCTTCTAATCCATTGGACGAGTTTCTTCTTTATTTAGGTCTACATATAGACTCGCATCTTGGTTAGATGAGGTGTTGCTTGCCCTCGACTTTGAGATCCTTGCCTTCTTTGTGCCAACAAGGTGATAACGGACTGTGGAGTAAACATTGGATGGTCTTTTATGATTCTCCATACATGCTTGAGATTAAATGCAATGTCGTTATTTTCCTTGTGATATTTTTCACACGCAAGCGGCAATATATCCTCATCAATATGACCATTACGATACGCACTATAAACGCTATTATAATTTGCGTTGAAACGATATACCTTTTTTTAAATGTTATTGTGCCAGTGCGATTGTATGACACTTGCAATTCTACTGGGAGTACCTAGAGAACGATTCTTATTGTAGTAGCTTGCAACACATCCCCAGAAGGCAGCCTGATTGGCCGACCGAACACAGGGGTCAGTCAAACAAATGATCATCATATTAAAGGCGCATTAATGAAGAATCTCAGCTAATAGGGAAGGTTCACTGTTCAGTCGATTGAACAAGGTGATTGGTCGACCAAATCATTAAAGCTCATTAAATGCGCGAAGATCGGATCTCAACGAAGATGGAAGAGAGCATATTCAATCGATTGATAGAAGATTCGGTCGACCGAACTGATCAGTAGACTGATGGGTTTATCAGTCGATCGAATAATGCTTATAAAAGGGGAGCTCAAGGTCCGAGGTAGAGCATCTGTTTTAAGTTCATCTCTATGCAAATCTGCTATTCGTGCTACTACTCTATTACTCATTTTCAAACAAGCTGCTGCTCCATCTAAGAAGTACCGACCGACTCCATATTCTATCTAGTATCGGTATTTTTTATTTAGCTTGCTTTGTATTTAATTTCAAATAAGATAGTTGGCTGTTACTATCTTACACATTTCATTGTATGAATTGCTTCTTTCTAGAGGTTTCAGAAAAAATGACTTTAGTGAATTATCCAACAGTGCGATCATAGATTGCGAGTCTTAGAGTAGGAGTCAACCTAGACTCAGAACCAAGTAACTGAAACGTGTCTTTATTTTTCATTGCTTATTCTGATTTATCTTTACGATAAAAGAAAAGTTTTTAACGTGCAATATCACCCCTCCTCTATCGCATCTTTCGATCCTTCAACAATCTCCCCCTTTTTGATATGCATCAACCCAAATAGAATTTTCAAAGTGACATGCGACTGTTGAGATTTGATGTGACTGTTATTTGTTCAAATTCAACGACCCAGATTAAGTCTCGCTTTCCTAGGCTCTTTATCAAATGGCTCTCCGACATTCCCACTAGGATTTTTAAGGTTTGTTGCAAACGATGCCATTTCATCATTCTCATGCTTCTTCTCCATCTTCTTCTTCTTCGCTCCCTTGCTTTCTATTTGCCTATAGCCGACAATCTTTCAAGCTCCTACTCCTTGCATAAGTCTATTTTTCTTCATCCCTTCTTTAACTTTCCTCCTCTCCCATGTGTAGGTCCTGGTGTGGCCGATAAGAGGGGAGGTGAATTGCTTGAAATTAGAGTTAAAAAAAATCTCTTGCTTTTGCTTAGCAAGGATGCATAATTTAATTAAGCAAAAACAATTAACATAAAAAAAATAACAACTTAAAAAAAATAAGTAAGAAGGTCAGAATTTACTTGGTTACATTTTAGATGATTGTTAATTTAAGACAGATAAAAGCACTAGAAAAATATCTTTCGTTGAAGGTGGAGAAACTTCTTACACTCTTTGATAGTTCAGAAATAAACTAGAAAATTAATACTGGAGTTGTTGTTGATTTCCTAGCTTCAGGGGTCTTTTTATATCTTTTGAAAAACTCTATCCGTAACTTGAAGGCACCTTTAAGTGAGTCCAAGGTACCTTCAATAGGTTAAGGTTTATCCGCCAAAAATATAGTTTTATCTTCGACTAACAGCTATGGAAGGCACCTCCAACAAGTTGGAAGGTGCCTTCGACACTGTTCATGGAAGGCACCTTCCTAGTCATTAAAGGCATCTTCCCTGAGGTAGATCAACTCCTTAGCTGATTTTCTTCGTGTTGGTGATGCTCTAATTAATCAGAGTTAAGCTCATCCGAACCCAACTTCGACCTTCTCTTTGAGCAGGCTTCCTCTTTTCATCCCTCAAACGTCGTGCATATCCTTCTCATCCATCAGTGTACTCTTCTGCAGCTCTTAGTCCCTCAGGATACACCGAGTCCGTCAGCATCTTTCCCATGCCATCCTTCTTGTCCACTGCATTTTCCGCTTGACTTTTTGTACTCTTAAGTTCCTTAACACTTAGACATAAGACATCAAACACAAACATGACATAACTTAACTTGGTTGACCATATCAAAACTACTACAGAGTACTTACACCATGACTTCCGGTCCAAATGTTGCCATTCACGGGCTCTGGTAGACCTCCATTGTCTCCAATTTTAATGGCAATGAGATAGACAAGATGTGTTGCTCCTATCGTATTACTCCCTCCTATCACCTTGTAATTGTAGGATTAAAAAGATGTTAGGAGCGGGGCGCCGCGTTCGCTGGGGGTGGGGTGGGGGGTGGGGGGGGTGAATAGCATTCGTCCCTTCTAGAATCACGAGAATATGTAAAGGAAAATAAACGAAGGAAAGAAGAACAATTGCTAACACAATTCTTTTTAATTGGTTCAGAGCCTTCAGCGACTCCTACTCCAAGGTCCACATTCGACGAGTGTTTTCATTAGACAATCACTATAAGATCGAAGAAATTATAGAGTTTATGTATAATGCGAGTATGTAAAAGTATATCAACAACAATAAGAAGTAAAAGCTTGATTGTATGTTGTCGGAGTAGCCTTTCAGTATTATCGGAGCCTTATCAGAACAATGCACAAGAACAAAAGTTGTAGCGAATGATGCGCTAAAGGCTCTTTTGGATCAGGTTGCACATCAGAGGGGGAGGTGGGTGAATCATGTGGTTTTGAAAACTTATTTTATTATTTAAATAAAAACACGAGTACGTACAGTGAAAATTTAAGAAGAAAAAGAACACAAGAAAACACGGTCAGTTTTACTTGGTTCGGAGCCTTCGGCAACTCTGACTCCAAGACTCAGGTCCCGCGGACCTATCGATGGATAATCCACTAAAATACCTCTTCCGGTACCCCTTGAAGAGGGAATTGAATATAAAGAATTTAAGCAAAGTGCAATACGCTACACTTCCCTTTTTCAGTAATTAAGTACAAAAAATTTTGTTACCAACACGTGGGGATCGATGTGAGAGTGCTCTTGTGTCGGTGTCGGTGTCGATCTATCGACTATGATTGAAAATTCTCAAAACAGTCATCGGTCATAACAGCTTTGTAGCAGAGTCATAGCAGGAAGTTGGAGCAGTCAGAACCTCGAATTGATGGGTAGTAGTTCATATAGTAGTTGTTGAATGAAGCTTGGTTGAGACTGACTTATAAAGGTCATGGAAGGCTCCTTCCATAGGCATTGAAGGCACCTCCAATGGGTCAAATCTGATCCCGAATTTGCTGAAGCTTTATTGTCGAATCTGTCAACTTTTATCCTTTGGAAGGTGCCTTCTATGAACAGTGTGAAGGCGCCTTCGAGTAATGTTCATCCGAAGGCTTTTTGATCCTTTTACCCTACAAGTTGTGTTAGTCCAAAACTAAAACATCTAACTTATAAAATAAGATTAGCACAGTGATAATAAGTAGTAGTAATTAGCTCCTGTCTTCCCAGGACCAGGAACTAGTCAAGGTTTCAGATTAGGGATCCAAAATGAACCTAATCTGGATCGACGCCTATTGTCCCTCAACCGGCACGCGTCCTCACAAAGTCACTCTCCTCTAGTGGCTTACTTTTACTTACCATCTTGCAGATGATTGACTAGTCTTCTGACCCACCAGGTCTTCATGCCAGTTGTCCAGTCCACAGATCCAACTAGACTTCTGCCAGTTGTTCTGTCCCTCGGACCCAACCAGACTTTCTGCCAGATATTCGATCCGCCCGTTGACTTATCTAGACTTCGCACCAGCTATCTGATCTCGTGAACTAGCTGGATTTCAACCTGATGTCTGGTCCTTTAGACTTGTCAATTCCTGCACACTTGGTAACACAATTAGATCACAAAATACATAACTTAACTCACTTTCATTCATCAAAAACTGAGTTAAACTGTTAGTGCAAATTACACCAACAAACTCTAGTCAAAGGCCTTTTTATAGGCCCCCTCTGGGCGCTCAAACCTATTGGTGCTACTTGGAATTTCGTTCTATTTCCCCTGTACAAAAATTTGTACAAGCACATAACTTTTCCTAGCAACCCATGTGCTTTTCAGAAGTTAAACTTGGATTGCAAACGAAACTTAACATTATTAATCTAAGTTCAACCCATGTGTTCATCAGTAGTTAAACCATATTACAGAAGTTGATTAAATATCTATTTCAAGGATTGACTTCCAGGTTGTTGGCGAGGCACTCGGCCTTCTTGGGTATGGGATCATCCATCACTTGCTAGTCAAAACCTTTCAAAGAAATTGAATATTTAAACTCCTTACAGTAAACCCTAGGTTAAACTATAGAGACCTCAATCAAAGCACAAGATCGCTAGCCTCTTGTGTTGGTACTTCAGGATTCATATAAAGGAAAAATAAACTAGTACACAGCGGAAACAATTAACTAGTTATACCTTTCTTTGTATCTTAAAGACCTCTTGATCTTCTGATGTATTCCTCTCCTGCTCTTGGACGTCGTGTGGGCGACGATCTACCAAGACGCAAAAACCACCCAAGTCCTTCTTTCTTCCAAGACTTTCGGCCACCAAGGGATCAAAGCTAGGAACACCACCTCTTGTTCTTCTTTCTTCCTTGCAACCCGCCGGCCACAAGATGGTTGACGCCTCTTGATGCCGCCGGCCTTAGGTGAGAAAGCAAGGGGAGAATAAGAATATGAGGGGGCCGGCCACAAGGAGAATAGAAGAGGAATAGAAATTGTGTAGATGATTATTTCCCCTAAGGTACCATCTATCCTCTTTTATAACCTTGGTAATGGCTAAAAAGGAAAGATTTTAACAACAATTAAAATATCTCTTTTAAATTTCCTATTGTGGATGACTACAAAAGGAAAGTTTTAAAATTAAAAATCCCTCTTTTAAACATTGTAAATGGCTAAAAAAGGAAAGATTTTTAAAATTAAAACCTCTCTTTTAAATCATGGTTACAAAAAAGGAAAGTTTTAATAAAAATAAAATCTCTCTTTTAAACCATTGTAGATGGCTACAAAAGGAAAGATTTTTTAAATTTAAAACTCTCTTTTAAAACCATGTGGATGACTTCAAAAAAGGAAAGTTTTTAAAATTTAAAATCTCTCTTTTAAAACATTGTAGATGACTACAAAAAGAAAAATTTTAAAAATTAAAAACCCACTTTTAAGCGCATCTTAGCCGGCCCCTTGCTTGGGCACCAAGCAAGGATGTGGCTGGCCATAAGGATGACTTGGGTGGATGCGAGACTTTATACATAGAGGCTACAACAGGGACCTAGAGGAGGAATTGATTTTGTTCTCCTGATGAGCTTGAGCTTCTTGTTTTCGACCCGAACACCCAATTCAAGTTCATCAATAATAACTCATATCACTAAAGAGTTATTATTGAACTACCGCACCAATCCCATATTACATTATGGGCTCCTTTTTATCATGAGTGTGTTAATCTCCCTGTGTTTAAGGTATCAAATGTCCATTAATTAAATGAGTTACTGATAACTCACTTAATTAATATCTAGCTCTAAGAGTAGTACCACTCAACTTCATTGTCATGTCGAAACTAAGTCCACCTGTAGGGTTTACATGACAATCCTTATGAGCTCTTTAAGGAGACATCATCATCCTAATAAATAGGACATAGTTTCCTTCTATAATCAACAACACACCATATAAATAATATTATTTCCCAACTTATCGGGCCTATTGATTTAACAAATAAATCTCACCCTTTGATAAATTAAAGAAATAAATACTAAGTACATGTACTTGTTATTATATCGGGATTAAGAGTACGCACATCCATAATAACAGAGGTTCTATATTTTTATACAGTCAGTATACAAGGAATAACCTCAAATGGTCCTGCTCTATACATACATAGTGTACTAGTGTAATTTTATAGTCAAGATAAACTAGTATCAAATTACACTACAACCATTCTAATGGTTTGTCCCAATCCATCTTAGTTGTGAGTTTCTATTTATAATTTATAAGGAACTGATAACATGATTTTCTGTGTGACACCACACACCATGTTATCTATAATATAAATTAAATGGGCAACTGCATTTAATTAAATGCAGACATTTGACCAATGTGATTCTCATTTCAAAATAAATGTTTATACAAAAGCTAGGCTTTTAGTATACATTCTAACATGACCACCCCCGAGTGCCCGGAATGCGACAATGTGGCTGCACTTCAGCTAAACTTAATCTCTGAAATTTCATCCATCTCCGGGCACTAGGAGCAGTCCAGGAGCTTGGACTTGATGTGTGCCGGCCAACAAGTCTATGTCACCTTAGTCAGTCGCTCGTTGCTTCACCTCCTTGCTCAGGTGTCTGGACCACCTCCTAGAGCCTGGACCAAGTCAGGGTGCCTGGAACCTTTTTTCAGCCTCTTACTTTCTTGTATCATAAAGTTAGTCTAAATGGTGTTGGATCGAGATGCGCTAGAGGGGGGGGGGGGTGAATAGCGCTCGCGGAAGTTTCATTCGTATCGTAATAAAAACAAACAAAACGCAGCGGAATAGATAAAGAAATCAACACAAAAGACACAGGTCGATTTTACTTCGTTCGGAGCCTAAGACGACTCCTACTCGAAGGCCCGCGATCCTTGATCGCTTCCGGTGGGCAACAGCTATAAGTTCGAAAGTATACAAAGATGATTTACAAGTAATGCAGTAAATAATCTTATACCGACAATGGAAAATACTAAGTTGAAGCTTCGGGTTGTCGGTGTCGAGTTGCAGCACTTCGGGACGAGTTCGTTAGCAGCTAAATGCAGAAGGAAGACTTGAATATTGTATTGTCAAGCTGCTGGTCGAATCCCCTTTATAAATAGTGTTCAAGGCGCCTTAAACCCCTCCAAGGCGCCTCCAGGCTGGCCGCATCACCCGCGTGGATCAGAACCGACCTGGTTGAATTCTATCCTGTTCAAGGCGCCTCCAACCTCTCCAAGGCGCCTTCATCAACTTGTTCAAGGCGCCTTGAAGCTTGCTTCACAGCCAGCTTAGGTTTTGCACCCGAGGCGCCTCCAAGCTCCATGGAGGCGCCTCGAACACTGTTCATCCGAGGTTAATCTTTGCACTTTGGTCCCTGCAAGATACATTAATCCCAAATATACCCTGCAGCACAAAGTTAGCACATAAAACATAATAGAAGTGATAATGATAGTCTCTGGACTATCCAAGTCTGACTTCGGGTTTCCGCCCGGAAACCCTAGGTCGACCCGACGCCTACTGTTCCCTCTACGGGGAACGCGTCCTCACCTACTCCACTCAGGAGATTTACCTGTTGCCAGTGTGATCCTCCAGATCGACTGGACTTTTGCTCAGCACTCGACGCTTCCGGACTTTCTACTGGACATCCGCTTCCCGGCTAGTCCAGTCTTTCACCTGATTCGCGACACCAGGACTTTCCACCTAGGGTTACCACCCCCTAGGACTTTTTGCCTGAAGTCATCAACCTGCCAAGACTTTCCGCATAGGGCTACCACCCCCTATGACCTAGGGTTACCACCCCTAGGGTTTATCCCTTTGCCTAACCGCAGTTAGGACTTTCCTGAAACACTCATTCAACATGTTAGATACAAAACATCTTAACTTTGAATTCTTTGCCATTATCAAAACATGAGTTCGATCGTCGGATGCTTCCTGCACCAACAATCTCCCCCTTTTTGATTATGGCAACTCAAATTCAAAGTTAAGTAAACAAATGAATAGATAACCATTTAACACAGGCAAATTTGCTAATTATAGGTGAACACATTAACCAAAGCAAATTTGCTAAACTATATGCTCCCCTTTAACTGATGCTCCCCCTTTTGTAGTAATTTAAATTTGAATTTTGCTACTCTCCCCCTTTGCCATATATCAATAACAATAATAGACTTTTGAATAATTAGATACTTAACATTTATTTCTTATTTATAGTTAAGTGAAAAGAGGTATCTTTTTGATAAATTTTAAAGGCTAGGAGAAAAGTGATCTTTGAGGGTAATAAAAATAACTTTGTAGGAATTTACAATGTTAGATTTCAAAGTTAGCTAGGCTCAGCAAGGATTTGAGCATTAAGATTGTAACTTAGCTTAGATCTTTAGAAGTATTGAATTTTAAAACTTGGGTTAATAGTAAACTTCAGTTTGAACAATATTTAAGTTTGGTTTAGTTTATTCATTCAAATTCAGTTGGTCCTTAAGTCCAAGCATGAGTTATATTCAATTAACTGACTAGGTATCAGAGCCCTAAAGATCAAAATATGCTTAAGCAGAAAACTGAGTGTACTTTTCCAACTGTCTAACCTTTAGCTACTTGCTGACTGCCTATAGGGCAACAACTTTCACATGGTTAGTCAAGTCAAGTCAATTTGGTCCAGTTAGATTTGACTAGAGCTGGAAGACTTGACTTGATTGATGTTTATTGCGTGTTTAACGCTCAGACTCATATTGATGCACAGATATAAGCATTCTTGAGTCCAGGCTGAACCCTATGCATTTCACGTCGTTCTATATTTTTCAAACACAATCAAGGTACACTTAGGTGTTTGTGAGATGCTCTGGCTTAATTCTAGGGGAACATGATTTCTAGGGGGAAAACTTAGGCTAATTCCAAAATTTTGAAAAATCTAAGAAAATTGGGAATTTTGAAAAAATTATTTTTCCTAAATTTTGAAAGGAAACAAAATAATTAAGTAAAATTAGGCGCCTACTCTACCCAACACATTCCTATTTGCCTTCTAAGTGCACTGAATTCAAGTTCAGGTAAGGGTTTTGTAAAAATGTCAGCTAGGTTTGATTTGGACTCAACATGGTTGAGTGCAATTTCACCCTTAGCTACATGATCCCTTATGAAATGGTGTTTTACCTCTATGTGTTTAGTTCTAGAATGGTGTATAGGATTTTTGGTCAGATTAATTGAGCTGATATTATCAATAAAGATTTTTGTATTTTTATATTCTAGTTGAAAGTCTTTTAAGGTATGCATCATCCACAACAGTTGAGATGCACATTCTCCTAGAGCTATGTATTCAGCTTCTGTAGTGGATAGAGCAACACAATGTTGCTTTCTGCTTGACCAACTTACTAGGCACTGACCTAGAATCTGGCAGCTACCACTTGTACTTTTTCTATCTAACTTGCACCCGGCATAGTCTAAATCAGAATAGCCATACAAGTCAAAGGTGCAAGTTCTTGGGTACCAAAGTCCTACATTTAAAGTTCCTTTAATATACTTAAGTATTCTTTTGACATAAGTTAGGTGTGACTCTTTTGCGCAGGATTGGTATCTCGCGCACATACCTACTGCAAACAATATGTCGGGTCGACTTGCAGTTAGGTAAAGTAAGCTACCTATGGCACTCCTATAGTATTTTGGGTCTACTGGTTTTCCTTCAGGGTCAGAGTCAATATTAGTGTTGGTTGCCATTGGAGTATTTATAATTTTTGAATTTTCCATGCAGAATTTTTTAATTAACTCCTTAGCATATTTAGTTTGATAAATGTAGATTCCATCTTTGGTTTGTTTAATTTGTAGGCCTAAGAAGAAGTTAAGTTCCCCAACCATACTCATTTCGAATTCATTTTCCATTAACTTAACAAATTCTTTTAAGAACTTAGAGTTAGTTGAGCCAAAAATTATGTCGTCAACATAGATTTGGGCTATAAAGATGTCTTTTTCTATAGTTTTTACAAATAAGGTCAGATCTATTTGTCCTTGGTTAAAGCCTTTGGATATTAAGTAGTTAGATAATCTTTCATACCATGCCCTGGGGGCTTGTTTTAGTCCATATAATGCCTTTTTTAATTTGAATACATTTTTTAATTTGAATACATGGTTTGGGGAGTCTAAGTCTTCAAATCCTGGAGGTTGATTTACGTAGACCTCCTCCTTAATAAACCCATTTAAAAAGGCTGACTTCACGTCCATTTAGTATAATTTAAACCCTTTATTTGCTGCATATGCTAATAACATTCTAATGGATTCGAGTCTGGCTACCGGTGCATAGGTTTCATCATAATCTAGGCCTTCAACTTGACTAAACCCTACTAGTCTAGCTTTGTTTCTTATTATTTCACCCTGATCGTCTAACTTGTTCCTAAAAACCCATTTGGTGTCTATTATTGATTTATCTAAGGGTTTAGGTACAAGGTCCCAGACTTGGTTTCTCTCAAATTGTGCTAATTCTTCTTGCATTGCAATGATCCAATCTGGATCAGGTAGGGCTTCTTCTATAGTCTTGGGTTCAATCTTAGAGATAAGAGCAATTTGACTTAGGTTTCTATAGGATGATCGAGTTCTGACTCCTAGGTTTGGGTCACCTAGAATTTGGTCAGATGGATGAGAGGTACTTACTCTATTTGGTCTTATCTGTGGGTCAGCCACTGGTTCTTCTGACTTATTAAAGTTAGGTAGGATTTCATCATCTTCTATAGCTCTTGGATTAATGTTAATATTTTCATTTAGATTAGGTAAATTGTTTTCTTCATCAAATATTACATT
Organism: Zingiber officinale; assembly: GCF_018446385.1. NCBI lineage: Eukaryota > Viridiplantae > Streptophyta > Magnoliopsida > Zingiberales > Zingiberaceae > Zingiber > Zingiber officinale. The sequence continues at coordinate 78,320,282 of NC_055994.1, forward strand.
AGTTGTTTCTTCAACTTTCAAGGTGTTTTGATTATATACTCTAAAGGCTCTACTGGTTGAGGAGTATCCTAAAAATATTCCTTGGTTAGACTTGGGTGTAAATTTTTCTAAGTAATCTTTAGTATTTAAAATGTGAACTTTACAGCCAAATACTTTTAAATAGTTTAAGTTGGAAATTTTATGATAATATAGTTCATATGGTGTTTTATTGTGAGATTTGTTTATTAAGATTCTATTTTGAATATAATTTGCAGTATTTATTGCTTCAGCCCAAAATTGATGGTTTAAATTATATTCGTTTAACATAGTCCTAGCGACTTCTTGTAGTGTTCTATTTTTACGTTCCACTAGACCATTTTGTTGGGGGGTTCTAGGACATGAAAATTCATGTTGGTATCCATTTATTTTACAAAATTAGGTAAACCTATGATTTTCAAATTCTCCCCCGTGATCACTTCTTATTCTTTTGATTTAGTATCTTTCTCATTTTCGGTTAATTTGCAAAAATTACTAAATATTTCATAGGTTTCATCTTTTGTTTTTAGGAATTTTACCCATGTGTACCTAGAGTAGTCATCAATTATCACTAAACAATATTGGTTCTTGCTTAGTGATTTGGCTCCATGTGAATCAAATAGGTCAATATGAAGGAGCTCAAGTAAGGAGTTAGTTCTTTCTAGGTTGGTTGACTTGTGGGTTGACTTGGTTTGTTTTCCCTTTTGACATGCATCACAGATTGAATTTTCAATAAATTTTAATTTGGGCAAACCTCTAACTTGACCACTTTGACTTATTTTAGAAATGAGTCTAGTGTGAGTGTGACCCAGTCTTCTGTGCCACAGTTGGGTTTCCTCTTGTTGTGTCAAGAGACACTTTATTGAGGAGGTTGATAGGTCAATTGTGTAGATGTTATTCTTTCTAAGTCCCTTAAGTCTAATCTCAGGGTTTTCGATGTTTTTAACTAGACACCCAGATTTATTAAAATTAACTAGATATCCACTGTCACACAATTGACTTATACTTAGTAAATTAAAGTTAAAATTCTCAACCAATAAAACATTTCGGATAATGAAATCGGAACTAAGTTCAATATTACCTTTTCCAATTACTTTAAGTTTACCGTCGTTGCCGAATGCAACCGATCCTAAATTCTTGTACTTGAGTTTAGTAAACTTCAATTTTTCTCCAGTCATGTGTCTGGAGCATCCACTATCCAACATCCATTGATCCAATTCCTACACATGAAGTAGTTGAATTGATTTCCTTTTAATGGATTAACAGATAGCTTGATTGAAGTAGACTCCTTAGATTTTCTATCTCTCAGTTAGCAAGCAATTAATCTTTTGGTTGTTTTAATTA